>NC_133786.1:15545193-15832302 GCF_003597395.2 Chelonoidis abingdonii | reverse complement strand
GGCAGGGGGCGATGGGGGCTAAGGACCAGGGAGAGGTGGGGACAGCGGGGGGCGATGGGGGCTGGGGAGAGGTGGGGAGACACGGGGGGCTGCGCGGAGGGGGACGGCGGAACGGCGCGGGGCCCCTGCTCACCCCGGGCGGAAACCAGGGCGGAAGCGCGGCAGTAACACGGTCAGCAGCGTCCTACTGGTCGCCCTGGTAACGAGCCCTTGATGCTCCGCCCCTTCCTCCCTCGGAACCGCCGCGACGGCGTCCGATCGCGCAGCCAATAGCGGCCGCCGGTGGGCGGGGCCTGGTATGAGGGACCAGGCTGGGGTGGTCGAGCTGCCAAGGAGATGCAGCGAGAACCCCGGGGAGGCGGAGGGCAGAGGTCAGGGGGCAGAGGTCATAGGTTTGTCCAATGGGGTTGGAGGAGCCTGTAACACACCATAAAGCTCCTCCCCTTGCACCCCCAGAACAGAGCCCCCCCAGCCCAGGCACTGCCGCCCTCCCTCAGCGCCCCCAGCCCGCTGGGCAGGCAGCACAACCCCCTGCCCCATGAGCCTCCTTCTGCAACAGCCCATGGGCAGCGCCGCCTCCGCCAGCCAGATCCTGGCCAGAGACAGCAGCCTGGCACGTGGCCGGCGGAGGGCCTCGTGCCCATGACCACACCCTGCGGCTCAGCGCCCCACACGGTTATTCCTCATCCGGGGCAGCCAGGTTAATCGCAGGTGTCTGCGCGCCCGTTGCCAGTCCGTGACCAGGCAGTGTCCTCTCCTGACCTCAAGGCCAATCAATGTACGGGCACTGTCTCCAAGGCAGGCAACATAATCAGAAACAGAGCCTCTTCAACCAAAGCTGCCCACTGGGCCCCCCCCAGCGCCAGCCATGACTCCATCAAAGATCCTGGGGCTTCAGAATTGTATCTTTATTTTAGTTAACTTTTGAACTCTAATAAAAATCCCTCCTCCCTCACTTCTCGCTCTATGGATTTATTCGCTCGTTGAGGGAAGCCAACAGCTATTTTCTCTTGAGCGCATTTTATTTAATGGTGTTGTCAGATGATGTGACAAGGGAGACAAGAAACAAGAAAGCTCTCATGATGAGGTGAACCCGCAACTGTCATCAAACACTCAATAATAATTGTCAACAGGGAGCGGGTCAGAAATCCCTGCGTGATCATTCAATGGATACCACAGAGGAAAACTATCATTCTCTGTCAGAAATAATGATTCATTTTCATGCTGTCTAGCAGGGAGTATTCACTTTGAAGAACCAAACAGGCATTGCAGAAATACAGAGAAGCCCTTTGTTCTCATTCTGTATCGAGCTGGAACCAAACTAGAAATCACATTACACTGTCATCTGGGTTGTAACACTTACTCAGAGAAACTGGAATTTTATTTTTAAGCCTAGATAAACTTGCTCATGTGAAACTAGAAATTGGGCTTTTTTGCTTCTATCATTACATCTCAATGGAAAAAATATTTGGAAATACTGATTTTTCTATGGACTTGTCTTTTTCTTGTACAACACCTAGCACAACAGGGTCGTAGTCCATGTGTGGCGTTCTTAGGTACTACCCCAGTACAAATAATAATTTTCATTTTGCTTCAGTTTGTGTGTTTGTAATGTGCTTTGATAACCTCAAGCAAAGGATATTTACAGTACAGAAATGCAACGTATGAGTTCATGTAACACAAGAACACCAATGTAAGCAAAACTGGATAGCCCAAATTATTATTTTGGCTTTATAGAAAAAAAACCCACAAATTTTATTTAAGTTTATATTTTAAAACAGACGACTATTGACAGATTGGAAGGCTGACAAACTGGGTTCTTGTCTACATGGAGATAAAGCCCAAAGTAGCTGGTGCACGCTATTTAGCATGTATGCTACTCCACACTAACTGCTCATGTCGATACTCTTACTGTGAATTGAGAGTCTTTCTGTGCATTGGCTTAATGCACTTTGGAAGTATACTAAGTTAAACTGCATGAGGGCACTCTTAATATGCAATAAATGTGTCCTCATGGGGAGTTGGTGCAGAGTAGATAATGCGCTTTAAATTCACACCATAGCTTAGTGTAGATAATCCTTGGTTCCTGTCTGCTTTTTATGGACACTAGAAATCCTCTAGTACTTCCCATAATATTTGAAAGTTTGTGCCAATGTTTGGGCTTAAATTTCTCCCCCTTGCAGTATTTGGCAGCATGCTATGTGATGAGAGGCTGCTCTTTGGTGGTATTATAATGTTCAGTATGTGATGCATTTAGGGAGTTTCTTGGGCAGAACAGTCTGCAGAAATGTCATAGTATATTGTTATTTATTAAATAGAAGGAAATCCATTTTTGTTCATCACTCAATCTCTGTGAATTTTGAATGCATTAATTACAGCCAAATGCAATGTTCTGACATGAAAACCATCCCAAATGGCTGCCTATGGAGTTCAGTCCCAGACAAACATTTGTCTCAGCCAGGCAGGCAGTGAAAACTTAATTGACCCCCACACTGCAGTACACTTGAAGTGGATGAATTTCAATTGCTTGCCTGGTGCAGAAATTAACACCTGCCTCAAAGAGCTGATGAGTTAGGGAACTTTTATCCTCATTTATCTCTTCTGCAGAATATGTCACTTCCCAAACATTTACTTTATTGGCAGGTAGAGCCCATTAGTGTCTGCAATATCAGAGAAGTGGGGGGAGGGGGGGGAAGGAGTTTGAAAGTGCTGCTTTCTGAATGAATAACCTTGAGTCTTTTATTCTACCCACATGCTGCTGATGATGAATGGAACAGGCTCTGTCTCTGGGCCATGCAGACACAGGGTGCTGAGCCCCCGGGGATAGTGTCATTCTGTAGTCCCTCCTAAGTACACTTCCTCCTCTGAAATATGCTTGCTCTCTTGGTACTGGTTAATGATAGGCACACTCCCGCCCCAAGTTCTCCAAGTGTCCTTCTGCAGTGCCCAGCCCCTGTTCCACTGAACATTCACAAAGCTCTCAGATTCGCTACGCCCAAAGGAATAGTACATACCAGCTTGCAAGCTTCTATATGGATCACCATTCTGTTTAATACACAACATTTTGAGATAGATAGATAGAAAGAAACAAGACTAAGCTTATTATCAAAGAACAGAGATTCAAGAGTTAGAACGTAAGAATATCGGAAACAAATGGTTACATATAAAACAAAATCATAACATGCTTTCTGGAGCCTACACTTACCTAGCAATAGGGTGAGCAGATGTCCCATTTTTATAGGCACAGTCCCATTTTTGGGGACTTTTTCTTATATAGCCACCTATTACCCTTCACCCTGTCCCGTTTTTTCACAGTTGCTATCTGGACACCCTACCTACTAAGGCATT
Organism: Chelonoidis abingdonii; assembly: GCF_003597395.2. Lineage (NCBI taxonomy): Eukaryota > Metazoa > Chordata > Testudines > Testudinidae > Chelonoidis > Chelonoidis abingdonii. The sequence continues at coordinate 15,828,954 of NC_133786.1, read as the reverse complement.
CTCCGATATCTTACGAGATAACTTACCCCATGTCCTATTCCCCGCATTTTCAACCAGTTTGGCTGAGATTCCTTCTCATAAAATCAAGCCGTTGTTGGCTTGTCCTCACAGATTGAAGGACTAACTGGAGATTCATCTGTACCCCTGATATAGTTTCAAAAGTGCATGGTCCGATTCCTAAACAAGATAACCCCTGCTGGTTCTATTTTTTCCTGTAGCCTTAGCAATCTGTTGATTAGCATTTTGCTCAAACTGTAAATAGATATCCATTGTGAACCACACAATACTCAGTTTTCACATGACCAGGCAGCGTGAGATAAGCATCTCTTCTTTCCTGCCCCATCCTAGGGAACATAGTTTTTAGTGTGTGTATATATATATTCACATATTTTCCACACATACATCTCACAATGATTATGGAGTTCAGTGTGATACAGGCTTTCATTAAAGACCTTACATGACATTCTCTGGTGGACTAGTAGATACCAGACCTGGGAAAATCCCTGTAACCCTAGGTACCCCTGTGCCTTCTGTCAGTTGGGATCAAGAGGTCCTTGGGTCAGACCCTCCCATGGAAGGGTCTCTGGCACACTAGGCCTTTGAAGTTAGAGAATATAAAGGGTGTGGGATTCCTTCTAATTAATCAGTTATGCTAGGATGAAGAGAACTATCTCAGCCCTGCATGGCTTCCAAAGCTGACTCAGTAAGAGACCTCCCATTCACTGTATAAAGTCCCTGGGAAGCTCATTCGCCATGATAATGGTGGCTCTCTCTTTGTCATATCCCAGAGCAAGAGATCCCAAAGAAGAACTAAGTTTGGTTCCTTCTCTTGTCCCAAACCTCTTGGGAGGGTTTCCCAGACCTGACAGCCTGTGAGGCTGTGATCCTGCATGCCACTGCTTGAACAAACTGATTATTATTTTATTAGTTGTATTACAGTAGCGCCTGGAGATTCCAACTGATATCAGGGCCCCATTGTGCAAGGTGCTGTACATACATGTAGTAAGAGGCAGCTCCTGCCATCAAGAGCTTACAGTCTAAATGGACAAGACAGGAAGAGTGGGTGGGGAAAACAGAGGCACTGAAGGAGGAATAGAACCCCTTCAAAGTCAATGACAAAACTCTTGTTGATTTCAGTGTGGCCAGGATTTTCCCCAGGTCTCCTGAGTCCCAGTTTGGTTCTTTATCCACTAGATCATGCCACCTGTCAATGAACTGGTTCAGATAGTTCTGTGACGGCTCCAGGCAGTTACTCTCTGTTGCAGGGGTAACACAACAAATCTATTTGCATCTCACGACAACACCTTCTCAAGGCTGCACAGGCAGTATCCAGTCCAGCAACGAGTTTCTGCTTTGCCTTTCTCTGAGGCTGACACACACAAGGATCCCCAGAGATTTTGCTGGGGTCATTCAAGGGACGTTGGAAAGGACAATGTGAGGAGGCCTCAGAGATGGCACTTGTTCCGCTGGATATTTTTATACAAGTCCCTTGACTGGCCAGTTTATACAACTCCCTCCTATAGCTGCCCTTGAGAGATTTTCATTCCATACATTAACCACTCCCTGTATAGAACAGTCTTGCCTGAGCTCCTCTGGTACCTGTCCCACATTCTTCCATGTGACACAGCCTGGCAGAGCCCTAGGAGGCACTAATCCTCCCGCATCTCTTCAGAACACTAAACACCCTCTTCAGCTAGCTCTCACGTCTCCCACGAAACACAGGGTAGGTCCAAGTGCCTGCAGTTGCTATGTATCTGTCAGCTGCTCTCCGGGTCCTGGTAGCAGGAGGTGAATGACTTGTTTCATCATGCAGAGGGTTCCTGAAAAGTCAGCATGCTGGGGTGGCCACCGTGCGGTGCAATGGGAGCTAGCAATAATTCTCAGAGGCAGAGACCCTACTTTGTTATTGCACCTCTGTTCAGCACAGGACCAACAACAGTGGCTCTGGCTTGAGCCCATTAGAGTTCCATCATCTCTAGTACCAGAAATTAGGCTAGAAGACTCACCCTGTGCTAGTTCCTGTACCAGGGGATGGACTAGACTGGAGCTAGTGGATTTTCTATTTTTCAGTACCTCTAGGTTCATTCGAGCTTTCTGCAGCCCACACATGCTCCAGCACAGGAAGCTCTCTGATCCTCAAAGATATTAAAGATATTACATACCGTGGAGGATCTGGGCTTCTCTCATGCAACTAGCACACTCTCTCCCTGCAGGAAACTCCTTCTTCTGCACCCCCTGAGTTTTATGAGCAAAGCTGCAGCCTTTCCAAAGCCACATGGCATGCATAGATACCACGCACTATACCAGTTCAGTGCAGCACTCGAGTTGAAAGCTTTGATTTTTTTCCAGTGAGAAGATTTGCCACAGATTAGCAATGAGGGGTTCGTCTGGGGCTTATGAGCTGCATAGTATTTAATTTAGAAGTTTATGATGTGGAGGAAGGTGCCAGGGTAGGAGGTTCGGGCATGAGGCAAATGGAGAATTGAAATGCATCCGCCTGAATAGCTTTTTTAACATTCAGCAGCAGACCTACCCCAGGGATGAGAACGGAGAGCTGGGTTGTGGGTCAGTGCTCTCCTTGTCATGGAGAGGAATCAAAGAGCAGCAAATCAAACAGGAAAATTTCCTAACAGAGGCTTCAAAGATGGAAAGCTCCTGCCCAAGGAGGTTGAAACGACTGCTTGTCTTGAAAAGCCCTAAGACAACGTTACAGTGCAACTGCACTGTGTGATGACCAGGAACCAAGCTCAGGGTCCCATGGTTTGAGGTGAGCACATTACTGCTCTACGGCCAGTCCACAAAGCAAAAATCTGATATGCACTAGTCCCCAAATTTTGCTTTATTCCCCAAAACCAAGTTGCTGGCCTTTCGCAGGAACAATGTGGGTTAGCTGGTCTGCTATAGTTGTTGTTTGCCTTGGCAGTTGAAAGGTCTCTAGTGGAAGAAGTCCTGTCATGTATCCTTTACAGTACCCATCTCAGGAAAGACACAGCTGCTGGATGTTGCAAAGGAGAATGCAGCAAAATCCCCAGAACCATCATAATGTTGCTCCTTTCCCCAGGCAGAGATTCCCCAGTCCCCTTGTACAGTGGGTCAATACAGGGTTCTGCCAGCTAGTGCACAGATCCCCCTGGTGCACACAACCATAACCTTTCAAACATCCCAGAACTCCCCAATTACTAGCCTGCTTTCTATCCATCCACTGTGATACAACATGACTAGGGGGGCAGTGAGAAAGTGGTAGAGGGGAGATATATAAGCCTTAGGCTAATTAAGGTGTGGTTCCCTGTAGACTAAGGTTACTACAGGTTAATTGGAGCACCTGTTGTCATTTATCAGGAACTTAATAAAACTCCCATTTTAGGCAGATGGGGTGATGTGAAGGAAAGAGAGAGAACTGGATTTTCGTGGTGTGCTGCTGAGAGTTGAAAAACCAGAAACCTGGAGGAAGGGAGACCCCCCCCCCCACAAGAGTCAAGGACTGAGGGTAACCCTACCCAAAAGGGAAGAGGCTAAGAAACCTGCAGGGGTTGAGAGGGGCTGGGACTCAGAGTGAGGAGCAAACCCAAATCCCTTCCTCTCTTCTACCACCTTCCTGAGCCACTATGGGGGCCCTTGGCACCCTAAGAGCAGGGGCAAGGGGTGGCGACCTAGCCCCCTTCCAAGAAAAGCACAGGACTCACCATACCACCATGGGCCATTCTGCCACACCATCCACACACTCTAACCACATGGAACAAACCTCCTGTTTCTCTGTGCCTATCTGGCTCCCTATCCTATTCACATCCCATCTCCAGGCACAGGTCTGTTCCATGCTATGTGGCTCCTGAACAGCCCTTCCTGCCGTAAATGTTAGCACCATTAACTCGGGCTTGGCTGAATGGAGGCTCAACTGGTGACCTTTCATCCCAGGTCCAAACTGTTTTAGAAATTGCCTAAGTCCTGTGAACTGCACAAGGCAGGAAATTGAGGCCCAAATAATTGGTTCAAAGTGAGACCGTGGTGTAGCTGGGAATAGGTCCCCGGAGCTCTGGCTTGGAGTCCCCTGCTCTAAATGTCATTTCTGGAATGTGAGCTTGGCTTTTGTACCTAAACCATCATCTTGACCCTTTGTCTGATATGGTGAAAGCCTATGTTTCAGCACATCGCAGAGTGCAGATCCCAATCACAGTGGAAGTAAAACATCAGATTAGAGACAATTACTATCTGCTGTATAAGAAACATTAGTATGTGGTCACTCCTGGGAGACTGAGTTGATAACGGCTCATATGTCCCCCACTGTAGACGGTATGTTATGTGTACAACAGCCATAAGGCAGGTGTACACTGCACACGTCTCAGGATAAGCAATCATCTCTTCAATACTAGCTGCTGCTAACTAGCTCCTCTTGGGGTTGGTACCCCCTGTGAGTTTGCCCTGCAGACCAGGAAGCTGCATTCTGCCTGTCGCCCTTCAGCCCTGCCTGTTTAATCACTTCCCAGTGTGGTCGGGAAGGAGAGAAGCAATGTGACGGAGCTTGTGCATGACACCACTGGCAAGGTAGCATCAACTTAGACCTGTTGCAAGCTCTTATGGCAGCAGTTCAGGCAGAGAGAGGAATGTTGACTGTTCTCCCCCATCAGAGCAGCCCATTGGCCATGCCCAAGATGGTGCTTGGAATGCTTCCACTTTGCTCACAAGGCAGTACAGGCTACACAAAGAAATGCCCTGTTCTCCCTGGTTGCTTATTTACAGGGAGGTGTGAAACAACCAGGTTCATTTCTCGCTCTCCACTCCCCAGGCTGATCATTGGGAATGCTCAAAGCTGCTCAAGCAATCAACATGCAACACAGAAATCTCAGCCTTGCAGATGAAATGAACCCATGCTGAGGTTCCCAGTCACTGCTAAATCCCCACTCGGCCCTTAATGTAGTCATTAAACCCTTAACATGGTTATTATTTGATGATTAAAGCCTTGGGCAGGCTCTCTGTGCAGGAGTGAAGTTTCCTCTGCCCAGAGCGTGCTGGACTATTTTGAATGCCATCCTTAGGGCTTTCAGAGATATGCTGCTCCAGGGAGAAACGTGTTTCTGGGTCTCTTTTGTGTTTCATTACACATTGTTTAACAGCTGCCTCTTCCCCACTTCTTAGAAAAGTCCTTCTGAGGTTATTGAATATTTATACTTCCGTTGCACCCTGATGCTCTGACCTGGGGCCCTGGGTGATAGGTGTTATACAGTGAGGCCGACATGCTCCTTGTAAGTAAGTGCTCTCTAGGATGATACATATCCACTCTCGGCATCTTGCCTCCCAGCCTTGAATAATTTATTGACTTGAAATGTCACACAGAAATGTTTTCCCTGCCCCACAGCCTTGTTGAAGTGCCTGCTGGTTTTCCCATAATAAAGGGGCCTGCACTTGCCTTGCAATTTGATGCAAACCAAAAAGAGAAATCTCCTACCGCTGCTGTCTTCTGTTTGGCAAATCACTGAAACACACATCCAGTTAGATTTGCAAGGACTGGAGTAGCTGTATGTGTTTGCTGTTAGCTTATCTCATATAAACAAACATGAGAGGGTCATGTTGGCCCCTTGCTATTTTTCTTCAGGGGACCAAGATGCTTCAGCAACCTGAAGGCAAATTAAGGAGACCTCTTTGATTATAACATAGCACTAACTGAACTGACGCTGGTCAGACTGGAGAGAGAGCTGGAGCTGGAGCATGGAGCATGAAGCTGATCTGCTGGCCATTAGTGGGTCAAAGTTGGTTACGAGGACTGCATGCTAATTGTATCAGTTTTAACAGTCTCCACCCCCTTTAGCCTTGTTTTTCATAGCGGCCGTGGATTTCTTCAAGTTGTCCGGTTCAGGAGGACTCAGATGGGGGATGGTGTGAAGAAGAAATTGTGCTGAGATAGTGTGGTGCGGTGATAAGCCAGAGACAGACATGGGTAGAACCCATTGAAGTAATGGGAGTATTCACTTGTCTCTGGATTGGGCTAGAGTGCTCAGGATCAAGCCCTGACTGAGCACATGGGATTTATTGTAACGGCCTCTGATCACCTTCATGAAACTTACTTTGTTTTGATTCTCGTTGCTGTGGGAGCCTGGTATATCATCTGTATAGCACCAGCTTCAGTGTGCCCACCAATGCTCCTTATACATCAAATATTGCAAGTGTCCAGCTAAACTGCACCTGCAATGAGTGTAGGCCCAGATATGATGCTCCTATTACTGTTATGTTGCCATCCTGGTGTGTCCTGTCATTCACCAAGGAAGCTCTGTGGGACAAGGTCTGTATATACAGTAGATAGCACTCTGGAGCCTTGACCAGAGATTCTAGGTGCCACTGCCATGATCAAAAATAATATATGGAAGGCCCAGAGCTAACAGGTTTAAAGAGAACAAGAATGTGTCTGCTCCCCACAGGAGAAAGCTAGCTCTGGTAGGCTTAATTTGCATCAATTATCATATTGCACCAGATAGCATCATAGAAATGTAGGGCTGGAATGAACCTCCAGAGGTCTTCTAGCCCATCCCCCTGCACTGAGGGAAGGTTAAGTACACCTAGTCCACCCCTATGTCTTTGGGGCTGGGAGGAGGATGGGCCTTTCCCCTCCTCGGCTATTGTGCCACTTCCTGCAGTCACCCCTTCTCTCTGAGCATCTTGCACTCTGCGGACATACATTCCTGATATAAAGGTCAACATGCCTGAGTGGCCCCGGTTCAAAATGCGCTTTGCTTTCATTGTGTCTTGAAGACGAATGCTGTGGCCGTGCTGTAGAGGAACAGGGAGGAGGAAATCCAAAGAAGAGGCGGAAACTGAGTCTGGCTTAGACCTGTTGATTACAGACCACAGAGCTGGACAAAATGCAGTCAGTTCCCAAGTTCCCCTGGATTCCCAGTCAGCAGCGGATAGGCCTGTGCTGTTTCCTTGGCTGATGAGGACTTTGTGTGTCCTTGTTTCCACTTTGTTGCACAAAGCCAGGGTGATCTGAGGATGCAGTTGGCTGGAGGCACAGCAAAAGACACAGGGTGTAAGAAGCAGCAGCTAAGTAATGCAAGAGATATAGCATGCAGCACTAGGAGCAACCATTAGAGGGGGACATATCCCATCTCACTTTCTTACAATTTTGCTTAGGTGGCTGGAGGATTATTGGATTGTCGCTCCTGGTCCTCTACTGTTTCTTTAACATGGTTACACCAGCGCATACTGCTAAAGATTTTGGCTAGGTGACTGCATGGCTTTTCAGAGATTTCTCAGGCCTGAGGGGCTGTTTCCTGCTCAGAGAGGAAGTGGCTCAGGCCTTAGCGGGAGCAAATCGTGGGTACTCTGGATTTGTTCATTTGTTACACTGCCAATGACTGAGGATTTTGAGGTAAGACAGACCTTCTCCTGGGAGCATCATGCAGCAGTTCTGCTCCCAGGAAATGCTTGGAATATTTGGCTTTTCACAGCAGAGGGTCCGGCTTTCTCCAGGATTTGTCTCAAGGCAGGGGTTGGGTTCCACTAGGAGCAGGCCCTCACCCTGTACACTCTTCACCATCACCACAAATCACTCACCTCAGATAATAGCTTCCCCATACCCCTCCTCACATGGACCCTTCTCCCCCTTGATTTCCATAAATTACTAGCATCACACAGGTGGACTCTAGAAAGTGGGGTTCTAGGGAACTCAGATACCATGGTGATGGGTGCTGCAGAAAACCCTAAAGACAGAAAACATCATGCCTACACCATACCAAGCTAGCTCTGCTGCCCATTCTGCCTCTTTTAGGTTTTCAGCCCACACTGCAAAAGGCCAGTGGGCACAGGTGGTCAGGGAATATTGAGCTTTGGCTATTGGAAGTGTCTCTGTGCAGAGGATTCTGAGCATCCAATAGCCACGTGCTCAGAAACAGGCCAGCCACGTAAGTGAGCTGTGCTCATGCATCCAGGATGAAAATGGAGCACTATCTCCACCGTGTGGAGACTAGTAACCACAAGGTCTCTGTGACCAGCTTCACTTAGACAACCTCCCTGGCTCCCTCTGGCTCAGTCAGAGACTGGGTGCTTGTAGCACGCTTTGAGATCCGTGCATGGAAGGGGCTGTAGAGGTGCAAAGAGCTATCACGTCCCTGTCCCCAAGACTGAGTATCCAAAGCCAAGGTAACAATGTGCCATGGGTCCTGTTAGTGACATTTTGCAGGAGGGTGCAGAGACCTGATCCTGTGTTAGGAGGTGAAAGAGTTAAACCTCCCTCCATCAGCAAGGAGGGGACCCAGGTATGCAGCCTCTGTGCAGAAATTGGACCAGGTGGGGGCAATTTTTCATCAAGAGGAGCAGCCATAGGTCTGCAAGCAGAAGCAATAAGCCGCTTGCTGAGAGGGGCTGATATCCCAGGAGCAAGGTTGGGTTGGCTGCTAGCAGTGGGGGCTGATTAGCACAGAATCAAAGTAACGTAGGGCTGCTACGGGCCTCAGATGTCGTCGAGTCCAGCCCCTGTGCCGAGGCAGGACCAAGGAAACCTAGGCCAGTGGTTCTCAAACTTCATTGCACCGCAACCCCCTTCCGACCAGAAAAATTACTACACGACCCCAATGCCCCATGTTACTCAGCATAGTTAGTCTTTTGAAGAAAATTTGCATTACAAGGCCATGTCTACAAAACCCACCATATCCACTGACACCCACGAAGCTGTGGCTGGGGCTTCAGTCCCACCACCAACTCTGGAGTTCCGGGCTGGGGCTTTCTGCCCTGGCGACCCCACCAAAATGGGGTCACAACCCACACTTTGAGAACCGCTGACCTAGAGCATCCGTGACAGGTAATTGTCTGACCTGTTCTTAAAAACCTCCAGTGGCGGGGATTCCACAACCTCTCTCGGAAGCCTGCTCCAGAGTTTAATTACTTTTAGGATTACTGAGTTTTTCCTAATATGTAACCTAAATCCCCCTTGCTGCAGATTAAGCCCATTACTTCTTGTCCTACCTTCAGTGGACATGGAGAACAACAGATCACTGTCCTCTTTATAGCAGCCCTTAATATATATGAAGACTTATCAGGTAACTTCTGAGGAGTCTTTTCTTGTGATTAAACATGCCCAGTTTTTTTTAACCTTTTCTCCTAAGCCAGGTTTCCGAAACTTTTTTCATTTTTGTTGCTCTTCTTTGGACTCTTTCCAATTTATCCACATCCACCCTGAATTGGACACAGTGTTCCAGCTGAAACCACACCAGTGCCCAGGAGAACAAAACAATTATCTCCTGTGTCTTACCTATGGCTCTCCTATTAATAAACCCCAGAATGATATTAGCCTTTTTTCCAGCTGTCTCACATTTTGGCTTTTATTCAACTTGTGATCCAGTATAACCCCCAGATCCTTTTTAGCAGTACTACCGCCTAGCCCAGGGGTCAGCAACCTTTCCAAAGTGCTGTGCCAAGTCTTCATTTATTCACTCTAATTTAAGGTTCCGCGTGCCAGTAATACATTTTAACATTTTTAGAAGGTCTCTTTCTGTATGTCTATAATATATAACTAAACTATTGTTGTATGTAAAGTAAATAAGGTTTTAAAAATGTTTAAGAAACTTCATTTAAAATTAAATTAAAATGCAGAGCCCCCTGGACTGGTGGCCAGGACCCGGGCAGTGAGATTGCCACTGAAAATCAACTCGTGTGCTGCCTTCGGCACGCCTGCCATAGGTTGCCTACCCCTGGCCTAGCCAGTAAGTCCCCATTTTGTAGTTGTGTATCTGATTTTTCCTTCCTAAGTGTAGTGCTTTGCACTTACCCTTCTTAAATTTCATCTTGCTGAACTCAGACCAATTCTCATCCTGTCCTCCAAAGTGCTTGCAACTCCTCCCAGCTTGGTGTCCTCTGCAAATTTTAAAAACATACACTCCACTCCATTATCCAAGTCATTAATGAAAATATTTACCAGACCCAAGACTGACCCCTGCAAAAGCTCATCAGATACATGCTCCCAGCTTGACAGCAAACCATTGATAATGACTGTTTGAGTATTGTCTTTCAACCAGTTGGCACTCATCTTACAGTAAGTTCATCTAGACTGCATTTCCCTAGTTTGCTTATGAGAATGTCATGTGGGACTGTTTTCAAAAGTCTTACCAAAATCAAGATACATCACATCTACTGGTACCCCCCATCCATCAGAACAGTAACCTTGTCAAAGAAGGCAATTAGGGTGGTTTGGCATGATTTGTTTTTGAAAAATACAGGCTGGCTATTCCTTAACCCTATTATCCTCTAGGTCAGAGATGGGCAAACTATGGCCCACAGGCCACATCCGGCCTGCGGGAACCTCCTGCCCGGCCCCTGAGCTCCTGGCCCGGGAGGCTGCCTCTGGCCCTTCCTCTGCTATTCCCTCTTTCCCGCAGCCTCCGCTCACTGCACCAACAGCGCAATGCTCTGGCAGCGGGGCTGTGAGCTCTTGCTGGGCAGCGCAGCTGCAGATCCGCAGCCTGAGCCTGTGCTCTGCGCTGCATGGTGGCATGGCTGACTCCAGCCGGGCGGTGCAGCTGCCTGTCCTGGTGCTCTGGGCAGTGCAGCTGTAGCACCATCAGCCACTGGTGCTCCAGGCAGCGCGCTAAGGGGGCAGAGAGCCGGGGGTTGGATAGAGGGCAGCAGAGTTTGGGGTGGCAGTCAGGAGGCGGGGGTGTGGATAGGGTTCAGGGTGGTCAGAGGGCAGGGATCGGGGGGTTGAATGCGGGCAAAGGTTCCGTGAGGGCAGTCAGGAAGGAGAGGGGGGATTGGATGGGTGAGGGGGACAGTCAGGAATGGGGGGTCTAGGGGCAGTCAGGGATCAGTGAGGGATAGATGGGGCAGGAGTGCTGGGGGGGGCTGTCAGGGGATAGGAAACGGGGTCAGGGGAGCTGAATGGGGCAGGAGTCATGGGGGGGGGCATAGGGGTGAGAAACGGGGAGGGGGTCAGATAGGGGGTTAGGGGACCACATCTGGTTCCAATATCTTTCCAGATATCAAAGTTAGGCAAATGGGTCTCTAATTCCCCAGCTCCTTTTTCTTCTCCCCTTTTTAAGATAGGTGCTATGTTTGCACTTCTCTAGTCACCCATCCTCCAGGACTCTCAAAGATAATCGCTAATGGTCCTGGGATTGCTTCAGCTAGTTCCTTGAGTACCATAGGACGAATTTCATCAGGCCCCACTGACTTGAACACGTCTACATTTTCTAAATATTCTTTAGCCTGTTCGTTCCCTATTTTGGGTTGCATTCCTTTCCCTTTGTTGTTAATATTAACCTTTTTAGTGAAGATCGAAGCAAAACTGGCATTGAGCACCTTAGCCTTCTTGATATCAACACCTGATTAGCTCTACTTCCGTGCCAAGTAGAGGGCTTACACTTTCCTTCCTCGTTCCCCTGCTCCTAATAGATTTAAAGAACCTCCTCTTACTGCCTTTTATGTCTTTTGCTAGGTGTAGCTCATTTTGTGCCTGAGGCTCTGTGATGCTGTCCCTCCATGCGTTTGCTCTCTTGCTGTGCTCCTCCTCAGCAATCTGTCCATGTTTCCACTTCCTGGGGGAGTCCCTTTGGATTTTCCGGTCATTAAAGAGCTCCCGAAGGAGCCATATTGGCCTTGCACTATTCTTCCTATCTTTCCTTCTCATCAAAATGGTTTGCAGTTGTGCCCTTAATATTTTCTCCTTGGGAAAGGCCAGTTCTCCTGAACGTTTGTTCCCCTGGGATCTTACTTATCAGTTTTGTGAGTCCATCGTCTGCTTTCCGAAGTCCGCTGTCCTTATTCTGCTGCTCTCACCCCTTCCTTTCCTTAGAGTTCAGGGTCACTTCTGTCCACGTGCCTCCTTTGCTGTAAGAGCCTTTCCTGTAGCTCTCAAGCCAGGGGCTTTGCTTGTGTTTAATTAGAAGCCCTTATACCCTCCTCAAGCTCCAGGGGCTAGGCACACCGGCGGCACTATCCTGCCCACAAACTGGGGCACGGGGCTTCAGCGTGACTGTGGAGATCTCCAGAGCTACGCAGCACCCAGGAGACAGAGGGAATGCAAATAGCCAAGCAGCAGGCCAGTCACGAGGCTCCCAGGGGATAATAGCTCAGTGTCCATAGCAGCTTTCTGTGCATGAACTTTACAAGTTGAACAAAGGCAGCTAAACTGCAGAGAACCCCAGCCAGGCCCCATGCAGCAGCATCAGGGCAGAGAGCAAGCAGGTGGGAATGGCAGGGCTGGGGCTCTGTTTGTCTCCAGATTGCCAGGTGCAATGGCAGGGCTTAATCATTTAATAGGAAATGCTATGGTGTAGGTGGGGCTTAAACAACATCCTGTATGGATAGAGCCCATTCCCCATGCTGCTGAGGGAGGAGGGGTTGGTCTGCTTGCAGTGTCCAGGGGCTGCAGCATCCGTGGTCAATGCCATGCCCTGTTGCTGGATGGCTCCTTGAGAGCAGGGACTGAACCTGGGAATCCTGATGCATGAGCCTTTACTGGCTGAGCTGAAAGAAGCAGCGCCATTAGCCACAGCAGGCTCATCACCGCTTCTGTGTGGCCCAGCTGCGGTAAAGGGGGACTGAGTGAGTGAGGGCTGTATCCACTTACTCACCATGGCCTGTACTCTCTGGTTAGTGATGCTGGCAGGTACTGATCAGGGCAGAAGGATGCATTTGTCCTGCAGTCAGGGCAACCCCCATGTTGCTCTCTGTTCCTGCTGCTTACTCCTCTTGATGAGGGATCACTCCCACCTGCCTCAAACAGCTCCCACCTGGGGTTTCTCCTAGCTTAGGGAGGGAGGCTTATCCCTTTCATCCCCTAATATAGGGTGAGGTCTTTGCATGCTCCAGCAAAACATCTATAAGAGGGCTTATGCCACGGGGTTACCCTAGCTTCAGACACGCTGTTCCAAAGCATGTCCCCTCCTGGGCAGGTGGAGGGATCATCACAGCACTTCGCACCAGTACATGTGCAGCTCTCAAAGCACTTTGTAAGCACTGAGCCTCGGAGTGGATCAGAGAGAGCAGGCAGTATGGGGACCCCCCCATTTCTTCTGTGCTCTTCTCCCTCCCCCATGCAAACACCATTGCTTTGGCCCGTGCAATGAGCAGTTCCACTGCCCATCCAGAGCCTGACACCCCCAGCTCACATGTACTCTCAGGGGACTGCTCGATGCTGGCTGGAATCAGTCTGCGCTGCCATGCAGCTCCCAAGTCCCCCCCTGCACATCCTTGTGGGAAGTGAAATTGTCTTTCCTTTTGGCAGGTGACAAGCAGGGAGCTGGGGTGTGCAGTGACATGAATGGGTCAGGCAGAAGCAGGGCTGGGAGGCAGCCATCCTGCTCTGTGCTGTGAAGCTGTTAAAACAGCCTCTTTGCTGATGATTATCAAGTAGAGCAGAAATCCCTCTGCCACCAAGCTCCCTTTCCTGCCAGGTGGTATAGGCTGAAGAGCTATCCGTAGTATACCCGTGCTAAGAGGTCTTGGTTCTTATATAGCACTATTCATCCAAGGATTTCAAAGGGCTTAATAGGCTATTTATCAATCAATCAAGGCTCATGAAGCCCATGGGAGACAAGGTAAGTGAGGTAGTATCATTTATTGGACCAACTTCTACTGGTGAGAGAGACAAGCTTTGAAGCTACACAGATCTCTTCTTCCTGGGTAGCTTGAAAGTTTCTCTCTCTCACCAATAGAAGTTGGTCCAACAAAAGAGATTATCTCACCCACCTTGTCTCTCTAATATCCTGGGACCAACATGGCTACAACACCACTGCATAAAGCCCCTGTGAGGCAGGAAAGGGTTATACAAGGACTGCTTCAGCTGCAACCAGTTCTGGGGTGGAACATGGAAGCAGTTTAACAGTGCTCAGCAACACACAACTGTTTAGGGCAGGAAGATAAGAAGATTCCAGTATCCAACAGAAACTGCAGGAGGTGTTTAGGGCAGAGACTGGAAATAGCCCAGGAATTGAAATCCTGTATCTTGGGGGGAGCTCCCTAGGAGCTCTCGTTTTACATTTTTACTCCCCACCCCAGCTTGTCCCTGGAACATTGGTTCTGTGCTGAGCCTGGGGTGGGGGGGAAAGCCCTTCTACTGAACCCACACCATGTCCCACATCCTTTAAGTGTTCCTGGATGACCCCCCATCCAAAGACTGACCTGGACTCACCCTGCTTAGCTCCTGAGTGTTGATAATGAGATCACAATACCTGGCAATTGGGCATAAACTGTTTTAATATGTATTATCCATATAAATGACCAGAGCCACAAGGAGTCAGAGGTTTCACCAGCAAGATCTTCGAGGGGAAAAAGTCATGCTGACAGATATGGAAACCTGTGACTATTGAAACAGGCCACGGGGTGGCACCATCTACCCACACAAAAAAAAGCAGCTGGCTGTAACTCCAAAAGGTTCCTTGTTTTATTCCCATGATCACCCACATTCCACCCAAAGGGCGTGCCCCAGTCAGGTCTAATGCTGAAAATTATTTGCAACAGAATTAAAAAGTCACAGAACTCATGTTACAGAAAAATGCAAACACAAGTTATTGGGTTCAATACAGGGGAGAGTGGGTGCAGTTCAATGGCCTGTGCTACACAGGTGCTCAGACAAGATGATCTAATGGTCCCTGGTGGCCTTAAACACTATTAGACTATGAAGAATCATTTATACCAAAGGAAGGAATCCCCCAGTGTTTTCACTTCCAGACCTGAATAATTGGGAGATACTTTACCTGTGTCCCGCCCACTAGCCCTCACTGCCTTCTCTGTGACAGGGACCAAACACCTTGGGAGGGTGATGGGAACTCCATCGTGGGGAGGAGCATTATCCAGACATTGAAAGGGAAAGCAACACCTGGCAAGCTCAGGAGGCTGTACTGCAGGGACCAGTTCTACACTGGCCCCATGGAGCTCGACTAGCTGGGCTGGGTCTGCGAAGTCTCTGATATCTGTGCTATGTAGAAGGTGGTTAGCAAATGATTTGCCAGTGCTGCCACATAATGTATATGCAAAGGCCTGTGCATGAGGGAAGGTCTCCTAGTGGCCCCACTTCTCCACTCGCTGTACCACATGCCCCTGTGGTTCCCCTCTGGTTGCATGTGTAGTAACCCCTGGCTTCTGCAGCAAACAGTGACAAAGAGAGTTACAGTCCAGCAGGGCTTTCCCCAGGCCCCTCCCCATTGGAGCTAACAGTTAAGTTTGGGTCTCACAGGACTTCGTTAGCGTCTCTTTATGGTGGGATTTTCAAGGACACAAGTCCTATTGCCTTTCAGTGCAAATAGCAAACTGGCTTTCAGTGGAACTTGTGCTCCCATGCGCACAGCACTCATGAAAAGCCCACCGTTACATTGTGGCATAGGCTGATCCAGGTTCACATCACCCATCTCTAACAGGAAAGGGCCATGTGCACTGTTTGACCTAGTGGTTCCAGCAGGAGCATCAAGAATCAGGACTCCTGGGTGTAGGAACCAGGGCGTGGGTGGTAAGATCCGCAGTCAGAAGCCAGAAACCAAAGCCAGCTTCGGAGTCAGGATCACCCCAAGGGCCAAAGCTGGGGCCAAAGCTGGGGTCAGGAGTCACACCAAAGGATATGCCAGAATCAGTGTCAGGAGTCACACCGAGGGTCAGGTCATGACTGGAGTTGCAGTCAGACAGCCAACCAGGACTCAGGCCAGAGTCAGATAGTAGTTGCAAAGGTCAAACTAGAGTTAGGGTTTGGTCCAGCACAGCAGCCAATCAAGACCTTGCTCAGTTGCTCAGACAACTTCCTGTGCCTCTTTCTGGCTTAAGTAGTGTGTCTGGGCCAATCTGTGGAGCTGGATGACTGCTCCAATCAGGAACTTCATGGGCAGAGCCCCTGGTGGGCCAGAGTTACCCCCTCCTCTGCTGGTGCCAGATTGCTGTCGGGTGGCGGTGATGTTCTGCATACAACTTGCAGACCCATAGGCCTGCATTTAAGCTCTGTGATCTCTCATGCTGAGTTCTATCCCTTGCTCTGAGACCAACAGAATCCAACCCCAAATTAAGGTCAATGAAAGACTCCCACAGACTTCAATGGGGGTCAGACCAGGTCCCATTTTTGTGTCCTTCTGTAGGTCCTGCCTCTCCCTGTGCCTCAATGACATGAGTTGTAAAACTGGTATGCCGGTAGGCCAAACAGCGTATATAAAGCTCAGTTCAGAATTCAGGCTGTGCATTGGTCTCCAGGCATGTATTGATGGCTGACGGCTTCAGGGATGCAGAGAAAATGAATCATGTAATGCGTGTAAAGTGCAGTGGGACCTTTGAACAAAGACAAGCCTGCTAGGTACCCATCATTATGACGTTATCAATAAACCTCTTATTTCCCAGCAGCTTCTGTATTTTGGCCTCCGAGTGGGCTAAAATATTTGCTTTGCCGTCCTCCTTTAGTTCCTCAAGCTGAACCAAGTTCACTGTTTTCCACGTGGAGCAAGTACAGGGCTTGGAGGCTGGATGATGGTGAACATGAAGGTTTTCTTACTGGGTACAACATTTGTGAGTCAGAAAAGAAGGCGATAAAGTGTTAAAATGACTTTTTGTCTGTTTTGCCCACTCGCGGGCCTGTGCCTCTCCTCCGTGATGCTCTGTTTTCGTCTCTTCTGTCTCTATGAATTTAAATTGTTCCCCCACCCACCCTTGTGGTGTTAAATATAAGCCAGGGGCCTGGAATGCCACGTGACTCATGGTGGTGCATGGAGATTACTGAACCACATTCTTCCTAGCTGATAAACATTCATGAGTCATGGAGTGCATTACGGGCCAGGTATCATGAACCCCACTGAGCGAGTGGAAAAATGGCCAGGAAATAGACAATGGAGCCTTTCACCTTTAGGGTTATTAGATCAACTCCATCCCACCTTCCTGGGAGCATATCTTACGGCTGTAAAACAGGCTGGAGGTAGCTAAGTCCAGTTCCTAGTGAGCCAGGTGTCCATGGCATAAAACCCAACCTGGCGCTGTGTAGTCCACTCAGTGGCAGCCAGAGCAAGGCCTGCTTGGGCCACGGAGACTTAATTCCATGCCCCTACTACAGTGGGACCCCACCTAAGGCAGAGCTGATGCACATTAGCGAATGGGCCAGTGGACAGGAGGAGTTTGCATCTACGGCAGCCCGGCCCCAGTCTGTGAGCACTGGAGCTCATGGAGAAGAAAACAGCCTGATGTCTGACATGCTTTGCACTTTTCTCTCTAGGCTGAGGGCCCCTTCCCAAAGAGACGTCTCCAATTCAAGGCAGCTTTAGACCCAGCTGCACTCTCCTTCTGGCTGCAGCTCTTCAGTAAGCTGCGAGGTCCACAGGAATTGCATTATGACCCATCCTTTACACGGGGGAAATGATTTTCAGTGCCAGTGCCATGGAGATAAGTAATTATCACATACCACAAGGCCTGGGCTTAAATGCCTCGATTGTCTCCAAAAGCTTAAACTTAGCAAAGCTCTGTTAAAGGGGACGAGAAACCTTGTCATTTAATGTATTACAGTAGCGCCCAGGGACAACCAAGATTGGGGCGCCATTGTGCCAGGTGTTGTGCAGAACGATTAACCTTGTTGTGCTGGACTTACAGGCTAAATAGGCCAGAGAGACAGAGCAGGGGGTGGGGGGAACACCACCGAGCAAGGAGGAGAAGATCCAGTCCTGCCTCCAGGAAAGAAGCCTCACCCCTCCCATCTCACTTCACTGATACACCGACTCGCACCACCACGTCTCAGATAATACCAATGCTTTGAACTGTCAGCTCCTCTCCCCTGGAGGCCTCAGTGTACAAAAGTGGGTCAGTAATGTTGTTGCCATTTCATAGACAGGGAAACCGAGGCAGCGAGAGCTGAAGTGACTCACCTGCGGTCACCCAGTGAGTCTGTGGCCAAGCCAGGAACAAGAACCATGCCCCCTGCTCTAACACCCCCACCCCCTTGTTTGCAAATTCTCCACTCCTGAAACAGCCTGGCTTGCTCTGGTGATGCAGGTAACAGCACTGGCTGCTCAGTGCAGGGCTGGAGACAGGCTCTGTGGGGAAGCTCCATCCAGCTGGATTTAGCCCCGAGTCTGCTTAAACCTTTCCTTTGAATCGTCTTATTTCATATCCTTGATGGGACTCACACGTGCCTTTGAGAGCCACCAGTCACGCTGTCCAGTGTGCTAGGCCTGGCTGGGTAGAGCACACTAAGATGAATCCTGCACTGCATTGCACCATGTGCAATCAGTTACCCCGTGCCAGAGAGCTTACAAACACTATCACTGGGGTGAGGGAGAGAAGAGCTCTGCTTCGCCACCTTGCCTGCCCTTTGCACATGTGTAAAGGAGAGTCCAAAATGCAGGGCAGGGGGAAAACAGGGCAGCTAAGTTCCACTGACAAACATTGCAGACCGGTCAGCTGCTGCTTGCTCCAGGGACATCCGGCTAGCACAGACATGCTGAATGTGCCAGGCACAGAGGCAGAGTCCGAGGCCAGAAGGGGCCATTGTGATCCACTAGTCTGACCCCCTGTATCACCCAGGCCAGAGAATTTTCCCCAAAAGAATTTGTCTCTGAAAGAGAGCACGTTTTTTAGAAAAACACCCACTCCTGATTTTGTATGTCCAAACAGAAGAGCAGGTGCCTGAGTCTTCCAAACAAATCCCGGTAGAGCAGCTGGGTCTTCCCGGATGCCAAAGACTGATCCAGGTGAGTCCTCATGTTGCACCAATCTCCATGGAATTGTTCTCTTGCTAAATTTGACTTGATAGAATCAGTGTGCAGAGGCTCCCAGGAGTGAAAGGGTTAAACTGAACCCAAGCCAGCAACAAGAGAACAGTTCCATAGTCGTCCCTGGGGTTGTTCGGCAGCAACATCACCTTCCAGATGGGCGCGTGTCCCCACTTAACACAAGGCCCCGCTAGTCCTGCTACCAGAATCGAGGAGAGGTGGGATGTAGGGTAATGGAAAATTTCAGCAGCCAAAGGAACTGTGAGTATTGTCACGGGGAAGGAGAATTTTTTTCCAGAAACACTATAATCGGGCCAGAATTGGAGCCTAAGGAAATGACATAAAGGCAGCTTGGAGCATCTCCTGTAGGTGGAGCCGTTGCCTAAAGTGTGAAAGCACCAGCAGTTTGCGCCCGTGGCCTGCACAGCCACGCTTTTGTGCAGCGTGGGAAAACCCAGCTCCGATTTACTTGCCTTCTGCATAATCACTCAGCCCACTGTGCAACCAATGAGCCACCACTTGGTTGCTGAAATCAGCCAATAAGCTGCTGCTTGCTGGGCAGCTAACTCTGTGCTAAGCTGTAGGCTCCATTAGGGGCCAAGATATCATTGCCCCAGGGCAGCGCTCTCCAACTGAGTTGCAAGGATGCATGCCTTTGCTTGCCCTCATGGGTTCAACTGGGAGGATTTCCTCCCCACTCATGCCTGGAACTCAGCCCTGAGCTCCATGCACAAAGGGCTCGCAGCCAGAAGGTACAGTTTAGTTCTCTAATGAAGCTGTTTCAAACCTATGTCCATGGTGCCTAATTACAAGCAGCAAGATCCAGCAGTAGCATCCTTGGTGAGATGATCTCCTGCATCTAGCTCTGGCTCATTCTTCTTCCTGGCTGGACTCTAGGGGAGCAAGCCCCAGTTAGGACATAAGTGAATAATAATTGTTATCAATAAATCCAGACCAGCAAAACTCAGTGGGAAACGAAGAGCTAGGGCTCAGGAAATATTTAATAGGCAAGTTTGGAAACAATAGATTCACAGAGAGGAGTGTTGAGCAGGTTTCTTTCTTTCCTATCTATCTAGCTATCCTGTACTCCTCAGCACATTATCCAAGTGCTAGTTCTGCCTGATTTTCCCTCTCCAGGGCAGAAGTATCATCCTCTCAACTCCCAAGTGCATTCTCGTCTCCCCCTTTTCAGACCCTGCCCCAGTCCCACCCCAGCAGTGCAGTCCATTATCTACCTGGCTTTTGGTTTTGGAGTCATTTGAACTAGTATTGTAACAGCTGCTTTGTGGGTCAGATCCATGTTCCCATAATCACCTGGAACCATGGGGCATGTATAATGTTGTGTCTTTACATCGGTTGTATCTCTCCCCACCTCCACCCCTTGTCACCATCCCATTGGGATGTTCTTAGGAGGTTTCTTTCATCTCCCTTCATAAACCATATGCTCTAATGCCTTTATCATCTCAATTGTCCTCCTCTGGATTCCTTCCATTTCTCAATATCTCTTTTGTTGTTTTGACTCACCAAAGAGAAACTGACATAGTGGCTACCTGACCAGCTGGTAAACCATTAAGAAGGGATCTCAGCTGAGGAACGTGCTCAGTGTCCACCGATTCGCTCTCGTGTGTCATGCTCGGCATTTCGTTTGCCCATCCGTTTGCAGCAAGCGGTGCAGAGTTTCACTTGCTGACATGTTAGCAGAGGATGCCCTTGGCAAAAGGCTGATGCCCATTCCTGTAACCACCTCTGTCTAGGTACTCACACCCACCACCATCACCGCAGTATTTGAGCTCTCTTGGTCACAATTGTGGAGGGAAAGCTGGCATTGCTCCTGCTAGCTGTACGCCCAACTCAATCCAGCCATTCCGCTTTATGGTCACTCAGGGCAATCACAAAAGGTAAATAAAAACAAATCTGTTTTCCACTACTAAGAAACCCTGATACATCGTTATGCTAATGATTTGCCCCGTCACCTCTAATTGGCTGTGAATAGCAAACAATAATCCCAGCAGGCCACATATTGTGGCTTCTTCTATACATGAGTCACAGAGAGAGAGAGTGTGACAGGAACAATTGCAGCAGGTGACATCAGATTGTGACATCAGCTGAGGCCTTTGGAGAGGTATCTGAAGGAGAAGGTCCTATGTCCTGTCCTGTCCTGTCCTGTCAGGACTCAGGATGTTTCTAACTGGCTCGGTGCCTTCTGGACACAAGACACATGCCCAGTGTGGCAGCATATGGAGGGTGCTGTGGAAGCAGAGGTTGGAAAGGACTGAGGATTGGCTGGGAGCAGGAAGTGTGGCTAGGATGTTGCATCGGGGTCAGGAGGAAGGGAATCAGGGCTCAATCTGGTGGAAAGAGGTCTGAGGTCCAGGAGGAGGGCAGATGGAGGAAGGGAAGAGCCATAGGCGTACATGGTAGGTGGGGAATGAAGGGCAGGTTACATTTGGGGGTTGAGCACAACTGCAGAACTGAATGCTTAACCTGAGAATACAAAAAGGTTCCAGGGGAAGGAATCTGCAGTCACTCCCTGGGATGAGGGAGGTCCTTAGGGATATAAGAACATAAAAAATGGCTATGCAAGGTCAGACCAAAGCTCCATCTAGCCCAGTATCCTGTCTTCTGACAGTGGCCAGTGCCAGATTCCCCAGAGGGAATGAACAGAACAGGTAATCATCAAGAGATCCATCCCCTGTTGCCCATTTCCAACTTCTGACAAACAGAGGCTAGGGGCACCATTCCTGCCCATCCTGTTATAGTCTTGGCCTTCACAACATCCTCTGGCAAGGAGTTCCATAGGTTGACTGTGCGTTGTGTGAAAAAATACTTCCTTTTGCACACAAACACACACAACGTGACTCTGCAAGACAATAAGATCTGTCTATCTAGGCCCCTTGCTATTAGGACTGGCCAGGCAGAAGCTTGGCACATTCCCTGAGCATCCCTGCTGAGTGCTAAGTCCATGGCCACTGCCCTGCACCCTGGCTCGGCTGTGGGTTTCATTCGTTAGATTCAGGAGACAGACAAACATTTGGGTTTCATAATTTTTCCCTGCAAATTTTTTTATTTCAACTTAATTGTATTTTTCGGCTAGAAAATTCTCTGCAAGATCAGGCCCCGTTGGGTGGCACGACAGAGATCTGGCTGCAGGGCTGTCAGTCAGGCTTCTAGCGGGATGCGCTCAACTCAAATTGATCTTCAGCACACATCCCACCAGCTAAGGTGGAAAGCCTGGGCCAGGCTGCTTTCTGGAGGTGTTGCACAACACTGTCAATCGTTTAGGAACCTAATTAGCTACTTAATTGCCTTGCTGAGTAGGATATAAAAGACAGAGAATATTGGCACGGAACTACCATAGTCTGTAGCAGTGTCTCGTCGTCGGTTATTCTCTCTTCATTGTTTTCCTTTGGCAGGTGATTTTTCATTGGTCTCCCAAAGACTCTTAAAGGTCACTAATTCCCTCATCCCTTGTGAGCTTCCTGTTCTAGCACAAAGTAATAAGTAAGCCAGGTTAGGCACACATCTCTCCTTCTAAAGTGCAACAACAACAGTGTCCACAATAACGGCAGCAAGCGATGCAGTGTGGAACCTGCTTTTACATGGTATGGAGCTGGGTATGTGTTGACAACATGCCATGGAACAGTGCAAAGCCAGGCAATTTAGCATAGCAAACTGCCTTGGAGGAAACTACAAATGCTTCCTTTAACAGAGCTCTGTTTGACTTCTTTTTTCCATCCCTGTGTACAAGGGGGCTTCTTGTCAGGCAGGACGAATTATTGGTTCAGTGGCAGCACACAACTGCTTCCACTAATAAAAAATGACTACAATATTCTACAGAAATGTTCCAAAGCAGGATCTCTTACAATAGGCACAGTGCTGTGGTTTAGATGAATACAGCACTGTTGTATTTTAATATCAGGCTCATCAATCACGGCATTGGCTTTCCACATTTGTACATTCTTAGCACAGACTGCATTTCCAAATGCCAACTGTGTCTTCCAGCCAGAGCCGTTTGCAAATCCAGGAAAATGGCAAGTCCCTGACCCAGAATCCCAATAGGGTGGAGGTGGACGGAGAGATCCATCCATCCAGAACATCGCCAGTCAGTCCAGCAAACAATCTGAATACCCCCAAACCTGGCACCAAAATCACATGCCTTATTTTTAATTAGGATTGTCAGTCATCCCCAGAACCTACTAAGGGTTCACCCAGTAGAAGAGTCGATGCGGTCAGGTTGCTGGAGGAGCTCTGGAGCATAATTTAGCACCAAGCAACTGATCTCATTTCAATTTCTAATAGAAGAGTGGGCTGCAGAGGATGCTGCTCAGTTTGAACTGGGAGGCCAGCAAGTTTCCCGCTTGCTCTCTGGTAGAGATGCAAGTGGCCAGGAGGTGGCTGCAGTGTCAAGAGGTGACTGAGTTAGTGTGTGCTTGTGCAAGAATTCTCATTTAAACTCTCATTTAAAACAGTAGCTAATGATGGGCCAAATTCACCTCTGGCGTCTCATCCTAGGCTCCAACACAGAGACCCCTGGGATGGGTTTGGTGCAGTGTTTGCATTTTTGACCTGAAAGACACATGCTCTCCTTAACACACGGCGCTCCCTGTGCATGAGGCTTTGCTGCAGGGAAAAGCTGGCTCCAAAATGGTCCATCTGGTGCGTACTTTGGGCCTCACCCAGACATCCTTTCCTCACGTTAGTCCCACCAATGCCATGGGCACCACTAGGACTGTAGGACTTGGGGTAAGCAGCATGGCTAGCCGAGCTCAGAGGGCCACAGCTCATAGTGAGTCAGTCCTATCACTGGCTGCCCACACACTTTTCTTCTCCTGCCCCTGGCAACCTCTGTCAGCCCAGAATTCCTGACTCCAGCCTGCTCCTGGGCAAGCAGTTGAGTGCAGAGAGGAGTCACAGGAAAAGGGGCAAGTGTCCCCAGAGGCCATCTCCTGGCTCTGGTACCATAGTGTGCACTGGCTCCTCAGATTCACCCTGGCACTGAGCTGGTTTTAGGGACCAGGCTGCATCGCTCCCGTCACAACAGATTAGCACCACCCGAAAGCGTGAGCTCTGCATGCTGCCAGGTGAACCCTGTCAGCTCTGCCTGCCAAGTGACGACGCAGAGCGGCCACTAGCCAGCTTTGGCTTGGCAGCCCCTGCTGGAGTCATTCCCATGATCTTCTGCCAACCAGAGACCGTACTGAGCACCTGCACATACAGAGTGCTTCAGGCCCAGCTCCGCCCGAATTAACACAGGGCCTGACTGAGGCGGCTGGTTGATAGAGGAGTGTCCCACCTCCCTAGACCTGAGCTCATATCCTGGCCAAAGTCACTATTGGGTGTGTTTCCTGTTAGAGTCTCAGGCGTCCTCCCTGCTTTTGCTAACCTACCACGTGGCCGGAAGTCTTTGCAGGGTGGGCAGGCAGCACTAGAATACAGGGTGGGCTTCGGGTCAGGACTGAAATGCACTGGCTAAGCTGTGCGGCTGTGATTGGGAGCCCAGGGCTGGTATAGGAGGCGGTCGTGGATCAGGACAGTGGTGCATTGGCAGAGCTGTGTGTGCAAGGAACAGGCTTCACTAACCAGGGCCTCTGCCCAGTCATATCATGAGCACTAAGCTCACTACGACCATGATGGGAGAGGGCTCTGCCCCAGCAGCAGTGGGCGGGGAGTGTTTTGGTCATGAGCACTTGGAGCAGCTTGTTCCATGCTGTGGTCAGGCTGTTGTGTTTCTATAGCACTCATCACCATCATATCTGCAGCTCTGCACTTCCCGGGGCAGGAAATGCCTCACACCCTCACCCCGCTCGTCCCCGTGCCCCAGATCAACAGGGGCTGAGACTATGGCACAGACATTGCCTTTAACCTCGGAGTAAGAAAGAGTCAGGGGCAACTCTCCAAAGACCCTCTCTGTCTGCCCTAGGGTTTCCAGGCTCCAAGACTGGCTAATCTGAAGGTGAAGCTTTTGGAGGGGCAGGAGACCAAGTGGGGATGTGGCTCAGAGGATGGGATTCAGGAATCTCTAGGGTTACCCCGAATCAATGAGAGGAATAACGTTTCTATAGGGTCAGTTTAGCAACCCTGCTTCCCATGTCCTGCAGCTGACCTTGTGGGCTAAACGTGTGCACTAATCCCTGACAATGCACCAGAAGCCCCGTGGCGGGGGAGTTCAGGTTGCTGCTGGCTCTGTCTCCACGCCCTCTCTCTAGCACAATGTTAATGCTCTCTGGAGAGGATGCCGCACCTGGGGCCTGCTCTCCTCCTGCTGCGAGGTGGGGCTTGCTAGGTCTGGGAGCTGCCACGGCCTCCCAGAAATGACCCCGGAGCCGAAAGTTCAGCAGTAAATCAAGTCTTATTAAAAGCACCCAACGCGTCTGAGTGTGAGAGTAGCTGGGGAAGTCGTGATGGGCCCGTTGGGCTTGCAGGGTCACTTGGCAAGTCAGAAGAGGGCCCAGCTAAGCAATATGGGAACAGATGGAGGCGAAATAAAGGGGATTTGCTGAGCTGCATCTGCCCAGCAAGCATCTTGCAGCAGCCTCATCCATCTCCCTTTCATAGGCAGGACCCTGAGTGCTGGCTATTCACACAGCTAATTAGCCAGAGCTCCAAGGCCCCCCAGGCCTGCAGCTGAGTGAACCTGGCTGCCTGGAGCCAGAGAGAGAGAAGGGGCTGCCTCTGAGTGCACTGGGCTTGCTGCTCCCAGGGACCCCAGGGTCTGTCTCTTGAATGAGGTACAGGGCAGTATTCCCATGTACTTTCACTCCTTCAGGGCTGCTTCCACGGGGGATGAGAGGATGCTGCCAGCAGCCACTTGGAAGAAGACGATTAGTAGTGTCAGCGTAGCGCCTACAGCCTCAGCCGAGAGTACGGACTTGTGCTAGGGGCTGTACATACACACAGTGAGCGAGTCCCTGCCCAAAAGAGCTCTCAAGGGCGGATCAGTAGCCCCATAATGGGGATCCACCAAGGTACTTCGGTGCTTAGGTAATAGATACTGTTCCAGGAGAAGAAACGCCCAGACACTGCCCGCCGGAGGTCTACTCAGGGCAAGGCTTAGCCACGTCTCTGAAACGGTGCAGAAGTCTTGGCAGCATCTGCCGTTAAGCCATAAACCTGAGCACAAGCTCAGCTGCACTCATGTTGCCAGCCCCTGCAGCCAGCGTTGGCTGTGTTTCCTAGCGGAGATCAGGTTTAGACAGAGGCAGATCTAGTGCTGAGCAATGCCAGTCCCTGGGGCTTGACTAATTTGACCGTCCATGTTTCCTAGTTCAGACTCGACTGACAGGGAGCCTGTTTCATGGCCAGAAAGGAAAAGCAACAGCGACAGCAATAGTAACAAACCCACAGTGTTTCCCACCTGTTCACACTGAAAAGGAGCCAAATGTTGTCACAGTGCTGGTGTCCCACTGGCTGGACATGCTGTCTCAGAGCCAAGCAGCCCCAGCAGAGAGAAGAGAAGCGGGCATGCTGCCAGGGGAGAGGGCTCCTGCTAACGCGGAGAGGGAATAACAGTCACAAAAGCCTCTGTGCAGCGTTCCTGCTTTGTAACTGTGCTGGATAAAATGACGTCTTAAATTTCTCCAAGGACACGATTCTGGCAGACTTACTCTGCAAGCCCCAGATAACCCAGTGTGGCTACTCACAGAGTAAGGCACTACTTAGTGTAAGTGTCAGAATCTGGCCCAACATTATGGGGAACCTCCCTCCAGCCAATATTTCACTCCCATCCCTTCGAACTCTGGCCCAAGTGGTGAATAGGTGCACACCCGGCCACACTCGCATCTCTCTCACACACATCCGAGGCCCCACCTCACAAGCATACTCATCCGTACAAGCAGTTGCACACACAGAGCCGCACCCACCCTGTGGCCTGTACCTGCCACATCCATGAACAAACACACGAGCCAAGCGTGTGTCACACCCCCATTGCATGGCAGTTTCTGTGGCCTAGGCAGATCCAGTCGCATGATTTCAAACCTCTCCAGGCTGTGGAAGGCCAGTGACACTGTGCACAGCATGTTGCCGTTCCCAGCCTTCTTGCGCCTTATAACCATAGTCACTGTGAGCTCTCTAACCTTCAGAGTCCTGCTTTCTTTGCCACTACAAAGTCTGTTTGGACGCTAACAGTTCCCAGGTGCATGGGGCAGGGGCCTTTAATGCAAACATGCACTGTATGCACACACTGAGGGGGATGCTATGCTTTTCCCTGCAGCTCTCTGGCAGGCCCCAGTTGCTGAAGGGGAACGGATAGGCCCAGTCGCAGCACCTCAGAGAGTGTGCAGGTCCGCCTGGCTCTTTGACCAGGTCATGGCTCCCACCTGTAATCACAGCTCTGCCGAGCCATCCAACACACATTTCGGTTGGCAGACACTGCTGCATCCAACCAGGCAACAGCTTCTTATCAGAAGGGAATGAGAGCAAGCTGACGGCACCCACGGCTTAGCACAATGCAGAGTATGGGTCCTGTCCTCGCTGGCATTACAGAAAACACGGTTACTCACCTTTGTAACTGTTGTTCTTCGAGATGTGCTGCTCATATCCATTCCAGTAGGTGTACGCGCCGCGCGTGCACGTTCGTCGGAAGACTTTTACCCTAGCACCTCCAGCGGGCCGGCAGGTCGCCCCTAGAGTGGCCCAAACCCCGGCCAGGCAAGTAATATATACCCTGCCGCCCGTCCGCTCCTCAGTTCCTTCTTGCCGGCTACTCCACAGTGGGGAAGGAGGGGCGGTGTGTGGAATGGATTATGAGCAACACATTCTCGAAGACAACAGTTTACAAGGTAGAGTACCCTGTTGTTCTTCTTCGAGTGATTGCTTCATATCCATTCCAGTAAGTGATTCCCAAGCCTTACCTAGGCGGTGGGTTCGGAGTGAGAGGTTACAGTGCTAACACGGCAGAGCCGAAGGCTGCGTCATCCCTGGACTGCGGACCAGGGCGTAGTGGGAAGCAAAGGTGTCACGAGGACCAGGTCGCCTGCCCTGCAGATTTCCTGGATGCGGTCACTCGCGCAAGGAACGCTGTAGATGATTGCTTCGCTGGCCAGTAGAGAATGCGACGTATGTTACATGGCCCGAGGGAGACGGGGCCAGGCTTGAACAGGCCGTGTATACAGGACGTCACCCACCGAGGAGATCCTCTGCGAGGAGACGGCAACCCCTTAATCCCGCTCGCTATGGGCAACAAAGCTGTGGTGATTTACTGTCGCGAACGGTTTGGTCCGTCTCTATATAAAAGGGCAGGCCCTACGCACGTCTAAGGAGTGTAACTGCTGCCTCCCTGCGAGACGAATGAGGTTTTAGGGAAGATATGGCTAGAATATACGTCCTGAGTTGACAGGTGAAGGCCAAGACAACTTGGGGAGAAAGGCGGGGTGCCGGCCTCAGTTGTACTTTTTGTCCGATGGAACACCGTATACGGGGGCTTTCCACCAAAAGGGCGCGCTCTCGCACACGCCTAAGCCAGAAGTGCATGGCCACCAGGAATGCCATTCTTCCAGGACAGTAGAGGGAGGGAACACACGTACCAGCGGCTTCAAACGGAGGGGACAAAGACGGACAACACCGTTGAGATCCCAAGAGGGGCTGTCCGGTGCGGACCTGGGAAGGTTAAGAGCTCACCCTTTGAACTGGACATCGGGTTAAAGCGAGAGCGTCTCGTCAATGGTAGCGCGGGGGTGGCAGGTGAGGGGGGGGGAGGGGGAGGCTGGAGGAGGTGTGGGCGGGCAAGAGGCGGGTGGGGGGGCGGGGGAGGGCGTGGAGCGGGGTGGGGGGTGGTGGGGGGGGGGGGCGGCGGGGGTAGCGGTGGGGAGGGGAAGGTGAGATACCGCTAAGTGAACCGCAGAGAGAGATCACCGCCAGGCCTTGGCTGCTTGAGCGACCAAAAGGTAATCAGAGGACGTATTGGGATGGAAACATCGTGGGGTGGAAGCGCCTCTCGCCGTCGGTCACCAGCACGTATAAGCGTTTCCTTTGGCTAGCGTATTTGTCTCCTCGTAAGATGGCTTCCTACTTCCCAGAGCACCTGCCTCACTGGGGAAGAGCAATGCACTCGGACAGTCAGCCAGCAGGAGCCATCGCTAGAGAGGTGCAGCGACTGGAAGGTCGGGTGACAAAGCCGGCCGTGGTCTGTGTGAGTCAGTCCGGTAAGAGGCGGAGGAACTAGGGTCCAGCTACCGACAAGGTCCAGCGACAAGAGATACCAATGCTGCCGGGGCCACGCCGGAGCATGAGAATCAAGCAGGCCACTCCCCTGCGCGATCCTTCAGGAAGGACCCCTTGAGATCAATCGGGAAGAGGAACGGCATAAAGAGGTGCAATTCCCTATCGGATTCAGAAAGGCGTCTCCTACCCGAGCCCGCGCTGCACGGCCTTGTGAAAGAGCAAGAACATCGGCATTCTCCTGTTCTGTCGCGAGATGCAAAAAGGTCCAAGTGGGGATGCCCCCACCTGCGGAAATGAGAAGGGGCAGGTCCGGGCGAAGGGACCACTTCCTGGGAGCTGAAAGAGGACTGGAATTCTCGGGTATGCGCCCGGGGCAGAAAGGAATCGGACTAGGGGACATGAGTGGGCTACTGCAAAAGTCCACACGTCATTTGGCTTCCGACAGAGAAGAGGAGATCTCAGTCGCCGCCCTGCTTTGTTACAATAGTACCCCGCTGTTAGGTTTGTCATGAAAACTGAAACACCAGCGGCCTCGGGCATCTGCTTGGATGCGAACGCGTTGACAAGCAAGGCGGACCGCTCTCAATTCTCGACGTTGATATTGAGAAGGCAGATCGGGAGGAACCAGCGGGCCCTGTGTCCGCGCGGTACCTAGGTGATCCCATTCCCAGTCGATGTGTCCTGTCGTTCGAGGGTCGAGTGAGGCTGCGGGCGGATGGAACGGAAGCCCTGCACACACGACGGACTGATCCAGCCACCACTGGAGAGAGAGGAGGACGTCCTGGGGAATTGTGATTACCGTATTTACCGGACCCCTGGCCGGACGGAGCTGAGGGATGAGCCAGGACTGGAGGGGCCGGAGGCGGAGTCGAGCATGCGCTGTAACGAATGTGCAGGCCGCCATGTGGCCCAAGAGTGTCAGGCAAGTACGTATGGAGGTTAGAGATGCTGCCTGCAGCCTGTGGATGATGGCTGTCAAAGCCTGGAACCGCGACAAGGGAAGAACGGCCCTGGCTATGGTGGAGTCTAGAACGGCGCCGATAAACTCTATCCTCTGAGTAGGGGATAGAGTGGACTTTTCGGCGTTGATCATCAGGCCTAGACTCGAGAAAAGGCGGCTGACCGTGCGGACGTGCGCGAGGCCTTGCTCCTCTGAGGGTCCCCGGATAAGCCAGTCGTCGAGGTAGGGGAACACATGCACACGACTGCGACGAAGAAAGGCGACGACTATGGCCATGCATTTGATGAACACTCTCGGGGCTGTTGAGAGGCCGAACGGGAGGACCATGAATTGATAGTGCCGGCCACCGACAACGAAGCGAAGGAACCTCCGATGGGGTGGGAAGATGGCTATATGGAAATATGCGTCCTGCATGTCGAGGGCGGCGTACCAGTCTCCGGGATCCAGGGATGGAATAAAGGTCCCCAAGGAAACCGTGCAGAACTTCAACTTGACCAGGTATTTGTTGAGCTCTCGTAGGTCGAGGATGGGTCTGAGACCTCCCTTGGCCTTGGGGATCAGAAAGTAACGGGTGTAAAATCCCCTGCCCTTCTCGTTCTCTGGAACCTCCTCTATGGCCCCTTTGTCGAGGAGCGTTCGCATCTCCTTGAGAAGGATCTGCTCGTGAGAGGGGTCCCTGAAGAGGGACGAGGGAGGGGAGCGGGAGGGCAGGTACAAAGCAAACTGTAGGTGGTATCCAAGCCGCAGCGTGCGGAGGACCCAGCAGTCCGAAGTAAGCTGGCACCACGCCGGGAGGAAGAACGAAAGACGGCTGGAGAAGGGAGGAGATGGATCAGTGGAAGGAACTGGTACAGTGCCCTCGGGCGCACCTTCAAAACGAGGGCTTCGGCCTGGAGGAAGGCTTGGAGGGACCTTGGCTTTGGCCCCCCTGGTTACCTGATTGTCTGCGCCTGCCATTTCTATTTCACCACCGGGCAAAGTCCTGCCTTTGCCTGGGTGGGGGTAAGGCCTGTGCTGCTGCTGAGGCCTGAATGGTCTACGCTGGGTTACCAGCGTATGCATCCCTAGGGCACGCATAATGACCCTATTATCTTTGAGGCTTTGCAGCCGAGGGTCAGTCTTGTCCGAAAACAGGCCCTGGCCCTCAAACGGAAGGTCCTGGATGGTATATTGGAGTTCCGGAGGAAGGCCAGAGACCTGAAGCCACGAGATGCGGCGCATAGTGACTCCGGAGGCCAGAGTTCTGGCGGCGAGTCTGCTGAGCGTCCAAAGCCGCCTGTAGGAAGTGCGTGACCTTTTTCCCCTCGTCAAGGAGAGCGGCGAACTCCTGACGAGCGTCTTGTGGGAGGAGCTCCTTAAATTATCAGCCGCCGCCCAGGTGTTGTACGAGTAGCGGCTGAGCAGAGCTTGCTGGTTGGAGACCCGCAGCTGCAGGCTCCTGCGGAATAGACCTTGCGGCCAAGCAGGTCCATACGTCTCGCCTCCTTAGACTTGGGGCCGGAGCTTGTTGTCCATGGCGTTCCCTCTCATTCACAGATTGAACGACGAGGGAACACGGGGGCGGGTGGACATATAAGTACTCATAGCCCTTCGAAGGGACCATGTATTTATGCTCCACACCCCGAGCAGCGGGGGAAACGGAAGCCGGTGACTGCCAGATGGTGGTGGCATTGGCTTGGATGGTCCTTATGAAGGGCAGGGCGACACGAGTGGGCGCATCCGCCGAGAGTATGCTCACGACCGGTCCTCGATCTCGGAGACCTCCTCAGCCTGGATGTTCATATTTTGCGCACGCGCCTGAGGAGATCCTGGTGTGCCCTGAGGTCCAGTGCGGGGGGGACTGGTGGATGTCGTCCCCCACACCGCCTCATCTGGGGAGGACGACGAGGAGAGACCTGGCAGGAGCGGGTCTGGTGGCGGCTCTGACTGGAGCACTGCTTCTGACTCTTGCGGGAGCTCAGCATCCGGAGGATGGACGACCGCTCTTCCGTAGGGATGGAGGAGGGCGTGAAGAAGTAGCCTCCGGAGCCTGTGCTCTGAGACAGACGATCGTGGGGGAATTTGCTGAGGGCCTGGGCTTTGATGATACGCCCAGGGGGTCCAGAAGCCCCACTGCTGCGGACCATGCTCCTGCTGACCCTCGGAAAAGAGGGCGGCGGGTCTTTCAGCTTCTAGGTACACACTGTCCGCCCGCGAAGAGACAGAGCCTTGGCGAGAGGGCCACGGTGGAGCCGAGCGGGAGGTAGGGGTCCCGCGTTGCAGACGGCGAAGACCTCCTCGGTGCCGGAGATCGGTGCCGTGAGCCATACCGGGTGCCGCGATCGAGACCGGGACCTGCCACCAGCTCGGTGCCGGGAGGTCGACCGGGATCTGGACCGTCGATGGCGGGAACGACTCCTCGAGTCCCGGTGCCGGTAACGGTGGCTGGAGCCAGAACGGTGCCCCAGTCCTGGCCCGGCCGGTTCACTGCAGCGCTCCCTCCACGCCACCTGTAGGGAAGTTGCCGCTATCGGAACCTTTTTTCCCCTCGTCAAGTAGGCAGCAGCGCCGCGAAACCTGCCGAGCGTTCCCTGCCGGGACTCCTTAATGTTATTCGCCGCCCCCGCGTGTTGTAAGTGCTTTGGCTGCGACTGAGCATGCGCCTTGCTGTTGGCAATCCGGCAGCGAGGGCTGCCCTGTTGCGAAATAGACCTGCGGCCTAATGCAGGTCCATATGTCCTCGCCGTCTTAGACTTGGGTGGCCGGAGGCTTGTTGCCTGTCGGCGCTCCTCTTTCATTCCCGATTGACATGAGCTCAGCGATGTGTGCGAATGTGGCCATATAGATACTCCTAGCCCTTCGAAGCGGGCCATCGTATTACGCTTCGACCCCCGAGCCCGCGCGGGAACGGAAGCCGTAGTGGAACTGCCAGCTGGTGGTGATGGCATTGGCGTTGATGGTCCTCTCTGAGGGCAGGGCGCCACCCCGCGTGGGCGCAGTTCCGCCTGAGGCGGATGCTCCCCACGACCGGGTCCTCGATCTCGGAGACCTCTCCGACTCTCGGCTCTAGCGGGCGCGAGGCGCTGCGCCCCCGACACCCCCCCCAATCTAAACTATGTACACTATAACCTCTTTAATCCCTATAAACCTCATTACTCAACTAAGTGACTTATAATTAAACTGACTTTGAACTAGACAAGATGCTAGGAAGCTAGGACGTGGAGGGACCGCTATTGCCGGCGCTCCACAGTTTCCAACGCCGACCAGCCCGCCCCGGTTTAGTACAGAGGAACTGGGAGCGGGGGAGCATATACTATACTACGTAAACTATAATTAAAACTAAAACTAGAACTAGAACGATGAACGAAGAGAAGCTAGGGACGTGGAGGACAGCTATGCCGCGCTCCACAGTTCCAACGACCGACACGGCGGTAAGAAGGAACTGAGGAGCGGGCGGGCCAGCAGGAGTATATATTACCCGCCATGACGGCGCCACTCTAGGGGGTGACCTGCCGGCCCGCTGGAGTTGCTAGGGTAAAAGTCTTCCGACGAACGTGCATGCGCGGCGCGTACACCCTACTGGAATGGATATGAGCAATCACTCGAAGAAGAACCACAGGGTAACTGTTCCTTTATGAGGTATGGCGTCAGTCCCTTATCAGTCAGAACTCCATGCAGATCTGTACCTGATGTGGGGACAGTGGGTGATATAGCTCCAGGTAGTGGGAATTCTCCAGACAAATCACAGCTTCATAGTTGCAGTCTCCATACAAGTCATTAGTCTTACATCAGTTACAGAGTCATACAGTCCCCATATGAGAGCCATTGGTGCAGTACACCTCACAACAATACATTCCAAGCACATGCATGGGGATAAACATGAAGTCGGTGCTACTGGTGGCCTACGATGGTAATTTAAGCTTACCAGATTGAGACGTGTGCTATTTACGTAGCACTTCTTCATGGCGCAGGGAGCTGGCATCAGTGATAGGTACAGCAAACGATCATGATTGGACGTATTGACATATGAGACACTATGGTCATGCCAGGGTGTTGCCAGGACACATGTGACACATAGTGCTTCTGGTGGACGCAGGACGGTCTTCTGGTTGAAGTGATGGTCTGATTCCAGGTGGAACTGTGTTCCTAGGCACAGTTTCAGGGTGGAACACTTTTCTGGGTCCCTATTTAATGTAACCCTGATAGCATTTGAAGCAAGGACAAAGAGGATTCCTGCCTCTCATCCAATGTAAACCCACTAAGTTCTGTTAGGGGAGATTTATGATTCCGTTAAGATTTATCAGTAAATCAGCAGGAGATGCTAACGGTGCATTTCTGACTCAAACATGCTGGGTTTCTGTGGAGCTGGCCTCAGACCAGCTGCAGCCAGTCAATTCTTCTTTTTAATTATTAATTCATAATTCCCCAGAAAGCTCCTTTTTAAAAGCCGTGCTGTTTATCGTGTGCCGTGTCTTGCTCGCCTTTCGCTGCCACCTCTCTAGCCCCATGCTGAGTTGGGCATGTCACAGCGAGAATGAAGCACTTCCCATTAATGGAGAGCTGAACGCTGGGCTGCAGAGTCTCCCGCACCTTTCTGCTAATTTATAATCATTTTAAAGGGTTGGTGATTAGACACAAATCAACAGCAGGTCACCAGACACTTTGCACAGCTACTATAGGAAGCAGAAGAAAGGCTGCTCCTGTAGGTACGGCACTGAAGTGGCTCTGCCAGACTCCCTATCTTACCTAGGGCAAGTAACTTAATCTTTCTCTGCTTAGCTGTGACATGGGCATAATAATGCTGCCTCTCTTTCACCCACCACCTGCCTTGTCTATTCAGATTGGAAGCTCTTCAAAGCAGGGGCTATTTCTCACTGTCTGTACATACAGCACCTAGCGCGAGGCAGTCCACAATGTCCCTCTCGCTTGGGGCCTCTAAGTACTACTGCAATGTAAACAATAATAAAAGCAGAGCTGTACCCCAGCTCATCCAGTTTAGAGATTTCTAGGATTTAAACACTGAACAATGCTTTGACCAGCTCTCAAGGAGCCTTGGGATGTGATGTGTAGTAAGGCAACGTCGTACATTTCAATATTAACCATAATCTAATTGCATCTACCTAGCCTCATACACACTAAGCTAATCTAGCCCTCTCTCTGAACTACGTATATGGCTCCCAATCACTATAGTATCTGAGCGACTCACAATGGTGAATGTCAAAGCCTTGTTTTTCATTCTGCTCAAACCCAGGCTGAGCTGCGCAAACTGTTAGAACTGCAGAGCACAGCTCACCCATCTGCCTGCAGGAGGATTACTGCGCCATGATCATTATTTATTACGAGCTGGCCATGCGCTGTTCAGGGCTGGACGTAACATGCAGTAGAAAAGGTCTCTGCCTTGCGGCGGTAATACACTGCTAATCAGCCTACCAGAGTGAGCGTTCAAGTTTGGGGGGGCGCAGTGTACCTGGTGCCATCCAGTTCCTGTTAGAACTGTCGTTGGAAAGAGAATTGGGATTCCAGCAGAAAAAGGCAAGGATAAATAAATAGAACAGGGATTGATTTAAATACATCAATAAAAATAGGTAAAGTCAAGGTTAAATATGCAGATTTTTATAAATGTAGGAAGTGCCACATTTTATTAACATTTAATTTGAAACAGAAGGGTGGGGGAGGGGAGTATGAAATTAACGAAGCATGTGCTTATCATCCTAAGTGCCTTGCTTGTATCTTTAATCCTTTTCCTCCCCCTTCATCTTCTTCAATTATAGGTACTTCAGGAAAGGACTGTGCCTTCTAATTGTTTGTGCAGGGCCCAGTTCAATGATCCTGATGGGGGATTTTAGGTCCTACCAGAATGTAAACGATACATGATAATGCGAATACTAACCGGTACAGTGCAGTTTGGTTCTGCCCTGTTGTGCCTCCTAAACTTGGCTCATGTTAGAAACTCCTTGCCATTAGCAATAATGCCTCAACTTTCTAAGTAATTGCTCTCTTTAATTCTTAATGAGCTGCAATTTCAATTTACTCCTCTTTAGAACACTTGCTCTCCTGACACATCCTCCTTCATTCTAATTACTTTTTTATTATAATTACACCAAATGAGAAATGTATCCCAGGTTCGTGCAGGACAGCAATTCTTTATTTATTAAACTCACCAGGTTTAAGAGCTTATGGCTGCAGGCCCCTCTTCACCAGCAAACCCATGCTAATGTGCTCCAGGAAGTTGGCCATTGCAAATGTCAGGCTTTTTGGCGGTGGTGGAGTTTGCT
The DNA here is from genome assembly GCF_003597395.2 of Chelonoidis abingdonii. Lineage (NCBI taxonomy): Eukaryota > Metazoa > Chordata > Testudines > Testudinidae > Chelonoidis > Chelonoidis abingdonii. Next base: position 15,792,937 of record NC_133786.1, on the reverse strand, counting down.
TTTCAGTTGGTTTGTTTTTTAATCAGCTAAATCTGCAACAAAAATAAAAATATTCTTAAGCACTAGAGAGGGAATGAGAGTGGCTCCGAATTTTGAGATTCCAGGAGGAAAAGGACAGGAGAAATGGAGAGATCGATCTAATTTACTTCAAACCTTTTGATCTTCTCTCTAATGCTGGACCCACAAAGTGACATTGGAGCTACTCATGTCCTCGTCTCCATTGCAGGTCAAATGTTTGCATCAGAAGCTGGGGAATTAACTTTGCTTTTCACAGCCATGTGATGCGGATGGGATCTGGGTGGGACTGATGCATACCCTTCTCTCACTTGAAATATGCGAATGGCAAAGAATTATTCCTACTCTTCAGCACTGTGATTGAAGTAGATTTTTATGCTCTCCTCACCTATTTCCAATTGCCACGCATCATCAGGTCCTAATTTGGGCTGTCATGTCACCTGAACTGTTTAGCTTTTAAAGTGTGATTTTATGCAAATTTCCCTGTGCAGGAATGAAAATTACCCACTCTCACATTATCCAATGATTTATCAGCATAGCCCTCCGTTCTCAGTAAAGAACAACATTCATCTCCCAGGAGCTTAACCTCTCAGGTTCTGAGCTTCTTCCACCCAACTGTGCCGAGGAGGACGGAGAACCAGGTAAGGCAGTGGGATCCTGGGTTTGTTCCCTGGACTGGGGATTTCTGATGGAGAGCTGAAGCATGAAGGCCAAAGGGTTCAAACTGGTGAGTCAATGCAGCAAAAGAATTCAGCAGCTGAGATTTGGTTACATTTCTCGCAGAGCACTGGCAGAACACTGGGAGGATGGACAGCTAGTATACTGTACCATGTCTATATCTATGCAGGCTCATGGCAGAGTTTGTTGTGTCTGGGGGCTTCTCCAATAGTTGGAAGACATGTCCCATGGCCAGCTGCATGGTGACACCACAGAATTACAGACAGTAAGTCATAATGCAATTGACACACACCCCCTCTAGCTCACTCCAAAAGGGAGCCCAGAGGTTGCTGAATCAACCCAAGTATATTGGGAACTGGAAGCAAAGAAGCCAAAGGCTCTGAGTCTAACTTGCAAAGCCCTAGTGTGATGGATTTGTATGTGTCTGCATTTATCTACAGCAAGCTGCAAACGCCATTTGTTCTGCAAAGGTCATTTTGATTATAAACCTGTTCTGGGCCTTCACCTTGGCGCTGTAGCCTCTACGCTGAACTGACACACACAAGAGCTGTCAGGCGAAATTCTGGCACCTAGCAGAGGGCTGACTAATGGAGGGTTGTTAAACCTGGACGACCTTTCATTCCCCTATGGCAACCTCAGTAAAGGTATCCCAAACCAGGCTGTTCTGGCACCTGACTCAGAGGCCAAACCTACCCACTAGCATAGCCAGAGGAATGGAAAAAAAATAAATGGTGTGCATCCATCCATCCATCTCAAATGCAGAAGGGACTCACCCTTCAGTCAACTCAGCAATACAAAGAGAATCCCCAGTAATCAAGGGATGTACTTAGGAAATTGATGACAGGGGTGCTGTGGATTCAACAAAGGCAGAGAGAAGTAAAAAGTCCTCTGGAAGGTAGAACATGAGCTTGATGAATGGTTGGAGAAAATACAAAGATCTAAGAAGGATTTTTTTCAGTCCTATTTGTCACTGAGCACAACCCTGACTCCAGGCATAGAAAACTCATCACCTTAATACATGGGCCTGTGCTCCGCAGCAACAGTAAATTAGGGCAAGCATTCCAGGTGCCTCTATTAATCTCCTGGCGAACAGGAAAGGATATCGGAGCCCAGAGTTCATTAAGACACTGCAGCAGGAAACAGGATGAACACCAGGCACTGGAATCCAGCCATAGCTAGGCACTGCAGCATCATGGCTGGGGAAATACCCGCTCTTGCTGGCTAGCAGGAATATGATCCAACATCAGAGATTTGCTTATGAAAGAGAATTGTTGGCTTATCTGTTCAAATGTCCTTGCTAGAGTTCGGGGGTTAGTCTAAATATTTTTTTTCCAACTGAAAATGACTTTTTCGCTGCAATGGAAACTTTTGCCAAAAAATCTTGTTTGTTGAAAACATTGGGCTTTCTATGAAGAAAACACCCCCCTTGCTCCCCCAGGACAAAAAACAAAACAAAATAAAACAAACAAAAACATTCCAGTTTGAGCAATTTTTGATAAAATGCCCCAAATTTGGAAGAAAATTGCAGTGAAAAAAAAAAACAGAAAAAAATGTCATCCAAAATTTCTCTTGGGAGAAAAAATAAACTTCCTGAGCATCATCAGCCTTTGCCTTCTCCTAAAGCAGTAATATACTCAGTGTCACTGGGCAAGCGGATGCCAGGCTAGCAACTGCATGACGTCACTAGCCATCATGGTCAGCTATGCAGTGCTGTCAGTTTACTGGGCGTCCTCCTTAAAAGTGGAGCATTGGTAGCATAGCAAGCATCAGTTTTCCCCACTGACAAGCAGATAACAGAATGGTATTGCAATGGGGTGCTCTCCCTTTAAGAGCCCGGTGGACTGGGATCGATCCCCAGAGTGTAAATGAGAGGATTAGCAAAGCGAAATCAGTCTAGGAGCAAAGGAAATGACAGCACTAACAGGACCTCTCCTAGGACATCAATCTGCACCAGTGAAGTCACTGGATGGGGCGGGCAGTTATGTCATTGACCTCAGGAGCAGGCATCTGGTAAAGGAACCTGGTTTGTGCCTGGCTCCTTTTTTTGTATGTGGTTTTCTCCCGTGGTTAAAAAACTGGGGGTGGCCTGTGCCTCCCTGGAGACTTCGCAGCTCTTAAACGAAGGGCTCTGGAAGCCAGATGATTGCATCATGGGCATGATTTTGGAGCAGCAGCAGAGTGATGGCTCCCTAAAATTAGAGTGAAGCTGATTCCACATATTCTTGATGTGGGAAGGGGAACAATAAATCAAATGATCAACATGATGCTCTCATTCTTGACTACAAGTTCACATGGGTGGATACCTAGGAGCTAGCAGAGAGCAGGATGTATAATATAATGTAAATCGATTGTGACACCGCTGCAGTCATCAGATGAGGTCTAGGATATCCAAGCTGAATGACCTCCACAGAATCATAGAAGATCAGGGTTGGAAGAGACCTCAGGAGGTATCTAGTCCAACCTCCTGCTCAAAGCAGGACCAACCCCAACTAAATCATCCCAGCCAGGGCTTTGTTAAGCCTGCCCTTAGAAACCTCTAAGGATGGAGATTCCACCACCTCCCTAAGGAACCCATTCCAGAGCTTCACCACCCTCCTAGTGAAAAAGGTTTTCCTAATATCCAACCTAAACCTCCTCCACTGCAGCTTGAGACCATTGCTTCTTGCAGCCGAGCTCCATCCTCTTTGGAACCCCCCTTCAGGTAGTTGAAGGCTGCTATCAAATCCCCCCTCACTCTTCTCTTCTGCAAACAAGCCCAGTTCCCTCAGCCTCTCCTCATAAGTCATGTGCTCCAACTCTCTAATAATTTTCATTGCCCTCTGCTGGACTCTCTCCAATTTGTCCATATCTTTAAAGTGTTTGACAACCCCTCTTCCCTTATCGATTACGCTCCACAGGATCCTTCAGTGATATTTCCTCCCACGTCTGCATTCTGATGCTATGTGGCTGCTAGCAAGATATTACTTACATAACAGGGAGTTTTTTGTAATAAAGACACTGTACGCCATTCAAAAATGCACGAGCCCAGTTTCTGCCATCACTTTGCAAGCGGCACAACAGATCGGCGCACTGGTCACATCTAGGTCATTATGGCTCTTCACTGGATTCCTGACTCATCAGTTCCTATGAAGAATGCATTCATGCCTGTCAGGCTATTTCCCTAGTAACGCTAGGGTTAGCTGGAATTCATACTGTAGTGTAAAACTCAGGAACTCTTCGGGGTCATAATAGCTGGTAAAATATTAATAAAAGTTTTCTCAGCACAAATTGTCTCACACTGAGCTGGGATAGTGGGGGAAATGGCTCTCCACAGATGGAAAGCAGATTGTTACAACTCATTGTGAGATATTTTTTTTTAAAGCCAGGCTCCAAATTACATCTTTAGGCACTGAAATTAAGTAGTCTGATTTTCTGATGGCTGGAACACGAGGCATCCACTAAAACCAATGTGGGATTTTCAAAAGCCCTGAGGTGAATTAGGAGTACAAGGTCCAAGTCAATGAGTCTTATGTTTCTCAATCATAAAGGTGAAAATTCCAGCCAGCAGAGACTGCAGGGGACTTGGAACTTTTGAAAATCTGCCCACTGATTCAGGTGCCTAAATATGGTCTTTCAGGCCTCCATTTTTAAAATTCTGACCGGTGGTTTCATTGTATGTTGCATGTTTTTCTCACACTCAAGTTTTAATTCACTGTTAAATCAAAATAACCAGTGAAATAAGTCAATATTGCTGCAGGCCGGGACACAATCCAGACGTACAAAGTGCGAGGAGCCTGCAAAGAAGTAGTTGTTTCACAAGCTGCCTCGTCACTGAGTCTGGCTGCAGCTGTGAGGGACAGTTTTCCTCTGGGTCATTGCCAGGATGCTGTTCGGCCGCATCACCTGCAGTGAATGTGGAACCAATCAAAATATCTCCATCAAAACAACCATTGTGCCGCCAACCTATGCAATCTATAGGGTAATGGCCTCCCTGCAGGTTGCACTGATGAATATCAGAGCAAACATTAAGGAAGCAAACAGACCAGGAGAAAGGGATAGTCTGATGTATTAATAAGTAGAGTCAGATCACGCTTGCCTATTGTATTTCTCTTTGTGAACAATTTGTGCACTCACGTACGGCTACAAATCAGAGTTCTAATCCCTTTTACCCCCGTATCCCTGGAGATCAAATCTGGGGATTGAATTACGTGTAGATAGCTGCATCTAATGCATTAGTAGAAACACTTTTGGCAAGGTAAATTATAGCACGATTTTCATAGGAAACACTCTGTCAGCACAGGACTCCCAGTTGCTGCTCATTGGAGCTGTTCTGATAAATGAGATGTAGGAGAGCAGAGTTAACTTTACCCATAGGAAAGCAAATTGGAGGATTCTGCGTGACAGGGCTGCATTTTCTATCATAAATAGACATAGCTAATTACAGACCTCACACCTGGGAAATGCTGGTTTGTGACTTAGGATGCTGTTTAAAACAAACACATACCCAGGTATATGCAAGGTTGGTGAACTGGCTGACGACCTTTCCAGCTCACTCTAAACCCATACTTTTAATAAGCATTTCCATGTTAAATGTCTTGGGGACAGAATTAGGAGCTGAAAAGAACCAACCTTAAAAATATTCTCCTCTGAGACTGGGCTTGAGTGTTTTACGAAGCGGTCTATGAGGTGGAAGAAGAGCCTCCAGCAAAGGTGAGGAATTGGAACAACAGCTGGTCTTGGGAGAGTCCATCTCACAAGCATCACCTCTCACATGGTCCAGATCCAAATCCTTCTCTGCTAATGAACATCCACATTGGGTCAGACCAAAGCTGCATTTAGCCCAGCATCCTGCCTTCTGACAGTGGCTAAGGCCATGTACTTCAGAGGGAATGAACAGAACAGGGAATCACTGAGTGATCCATTTATTCAGTTTCCACTCCGCTATCAAGATAACACCTCTTTTAACCAGAACTCACAGTCCCTATTGTCACCACTGTGCTAGTAACAACAGAAGTTGGTGCCTGAACCCCTTGAAGGGTCAAATATTAAGCACTAGAAAGGATCTTGTGGGCCTGTATTTGACACACGACGCACCAGGCAACAGAAAGGCTAGACTTAAGAAGTGGGCTTTTTTTTTTTTTTTTGTAATTTTTATTTGAACACAAGTATTCTGACAGAATGCAAAGTCAAAATTCTCCGTTAGTATCAGTATTTACACCGGTGAGAATGGAAATAAAGGTGGTATCAATGTTTCACTTGGTAAAAAGTTTTTTGTTTTTTTATAACAAGATAGAAGGCCCCCAAAAGTAGGGAATGCTGGGTAGGGATGTCAATGGAGGGTCTGAGAACCACTATCAAAACAGCCTATTGCGAAAACCTGGGGTCCGAAGGCTCCATATAAAAGTGTGAAAATAAAACTCCAGTCTAAAAGCTGAAAAAGTGGATGTGCTGTTGTCTTGGTATTGTATGTATGGTGCAACATGAAATGCAATCACTCCACCATCAGAAGCTGATCAGTCTCGGTGGCTATATAAATATATATGTATGGCAACAACACATATATAAATATATACAATGTAAACGGTGCCAGGTTGGTCCCTCTTCAAAGATTAAAAACAATAATGAAGAATAAATTATTTCAGTTCAGAACAGTGGAATATTTCTAAATTAAAATGACACTCTCTGGTTATGGAGAACTATAAAAATGCTTTCAAGAGTCGATACGCAAGTACTGATGGTTGAGAAATCTCAGGCCAGTATTGAAAAGGGGCAGAGTGGATTTGACTACTAGTCCAGTAAACACAGCATTTGCTGGTATCTAGCAATGATGTCCACTTCATGAATCTCAATTCAAAACCCAGTGAAGTCAACGGGAGTCTTTCTTATTGACTTGGATGGGCTTTGGATCCGGCTCTGAATTGGTTTCCTGTTCAAGACAAATGCCAATTTAGGTATCCATATCACAAGTCTAAGTACTTATCACATAGACCTTGACCAGTGTCAATGGATTTGTATCTAATCATTAGGATTGTGCAGTATTTGCCTCAGAACAGCTGCTCAGCTCTCAAAGGGTAATAACTTATGAGGTATAGAATATAGTTGGCAAAGCAAGTCAAAGCCATTAACAACTTCACATGAATGATGAACAGATTCTCATGGTAATCATTATGAACTGAGTTACACACGCTCTCTTCCAACTCATCGATTCCCCCGTGGCTATGTGGACTCTTCCTCTCTAGAAGCCACGGTGGCCTTTCACGCCACATTTGATCAATCCATCTCTTAAAAAAATGTTTTCTTAGGGACCATGGGCCAAATCTTCCCCCTAGTTACACCCATGCGGCCCGGTGGGGATAAGCAAGGGTCAGATTTGGTCCAGGATGTTTAATCAAACATCCATCCGTCCTAGTGGCACGTTAAGGATGGGCGTTGTGTGAGTGTGAGTGTGCACGTGTACTTAGGTACACACACACAGATAGCCTCCATTTCCATCCCCAGGAGCTGAGAAAAAAATTGCAACCCCCCCCCCACATTTAGCAAATGACAAGACCATTATTTTTCACAGTTTGAAATTATAATCTAGCGATGCCACTGTTAAAGACTGCATCATTATAAGAGTTCACTGAAAAGAGTGGTTCAATGTAGCTGAGACAAACTGCAGTCTCCCCACCCAAAATCTTCTTTCGTTTGTTCAGTACCATAGCACAAAGGAATGTATGCTGTAGTCAGCTTTGTTTGTTTCTCATTTAAAGGCTTCTGTTCCTTATAAGACTTATTCTCTTTATTTATTTTCCTGAATAATTTTTTTTATCTGAACTATCCGCTACACCTTCCACATCCAAACTATGTTGAAGTTTTTTTTTAATTTTAATTTTTATTATTTCAATACTATGACAAAAATCACGTTTCACACTAAAATACTCACGCGCCCACAGTGCACAAGCTTGCAGATCTAAAGTAGAATGGAAAATAAAACAAAAAATTAAAAACAAAAACAAAATAAAAACCGAAAAAGGGGGAAAATTTCTATACGAAGGCTGGTCTTCCCCCAACCACCCTCTCTGCTTCCTCTGCCCCACCCCTCATTAGCTCTTTTTCTCACCCAAAATTTGCAGTTTTTCTAGGATTCCAAATAGCAATTGTCACTGATGCTGCTGTAAGAGCAAAGTTCACCCCTGTGCAAAGCCTATGCACCACATCAGCCTCATTTTGAGCACTACAGCTATGATCCAAAGGCCAACGAAGTCAATGAGAGTCTTTCCATCAATGTCAACTGGCTTTGGATAAGGTCTTTGAGGCCCTGATCCGGTAAAGCATGAGTGGACTACTCTGTGAGCATCAAATCATGCAGTTAAATCTTTACAGGATCAGACCATAAATGTGGTGCATATACCTTGTGTTGGTGAATTTCACCCCAATTAATGAAAGGACTTTTTAGTGTTTCCACTCCCCAAAAGAAGATGCTAATTTCCTGAAGTGCACAAGCTCTTTCCTTTTAAATCCTAGAGTAAAAGAAAACAGTACTTATTTATTTCCTAAAGAGGGGGAACTGGTTTATTCAAATATCTATTCACCGAGACTAGACCAGCCCTGACTGTACAAACTCCCTTTTGCTTCTCACAGCTGAGGGAGGACTCCTGGAAGGAACAGGGGAGAATGTCTAAGAAAAGCAGAGAACATATTTCTCTTATGCAGTTGGTCCTTGGTCCAGCAAAGGACTTGAATGAATGCTTAACTTTAAGCATACCAGTATTTCCATTTACTAGGCCCATGCTTAATGTTAATGCACTTAAATGCATTGCTAGACACAGACGTTGGTTGGTGACAAGTTGTCCACTCACCAAAAGTAAAATGAACGGTGTCACTTATCTTCTTACTCCAGTAAGAAATAATAATAATAATAATAATAATAATAATTAAAAAAGATAAAGGGGAAACAACTATTGTAAACATCCATATTTTAAAATGTCTCCCTTTGCAAAGCAAGCATGCTAGTAAATCTAATATCTATAGACTGTATTTACTTAAAAAAAGGCAGCTATTTTACACTTACATTTAAACACAACAAAAGTAAAAAAAAACATTTGTCGACTGTAAACACTGGAAAAAACAAAAGTTGGCAAAAAGATTTAAAATAAAATTAAAAAAAAAATGTAGAAGTCTGAATACTGCAAATTGAAATATATCCCCGAAGCTGCAATTTTGGCATTCTTCCTAAAAATAACAATAATAATAACCCCCCCAAATAACTGCCTAAGCTGAAGATTGGATTCAGTCACAAAGGGCGAGAGATACTTTGCCTACTGAACAAATACAAAGTGAACAGAAACGTTAACTTATTTACGAGGCTTTACATATTTCAAACTCGACCGAAAAGTATAAAAATAAATTGTGGACTTTGTTCATTCAGTACTGGCTGTACCTGATGGTACAGCTGTTTACTCTGTTAGGCTAACCAAAGAAAAGTCAGGGTTAATTTCCCACCCACCCCTAAATCTAGTTGGTTTTGAGCTTCGTAACCGTATTTGCAATTGATGTTTGTGACCTTTTTTGTTTGAATATATGCAGGGCTCATTAAGCCCTGATCTGGTTGCGGGATCAACCATTTTTTAAAAAAACGGATTTTATTTTTCCTTAAAAGCAAGTGCACAACAAATAGAACCTTCCTACAAACCTACGAAGAAAAAAAAAGAGAACCCCATGTATGCATTCTTTCATTTTGTCTGTTTTTCTTTTAAAGGCAAAAGACACTAGAGGAATGAGATGTGTGTTGTGTTTTAAATGCTCAGGTGAAGTTGTTCTGTCATTTTTCTTCTTTGCTGCTGCTGATCATGCTTTGCTCTCGTTTTCATTTGTTTGTGTGGCTTCGTTGGGGACCGTCTTGACTTCTGCTGGAGGTGTCTTCGGTTCCGTTGCTTGCACCTCAGATTTTTCTTCTACAGGGGTTTTCCTGTGGAAAAGTCACCAAAACAGCACAGTTTAGAGAGAGGCCATCAGTTGGTTTATTCACTCAGATGTGCTAGCATTAAGGGATAGATATACTTCTGGAATGGCTCCAAGATGTTCATACAAAGCATCACGCCATCTTCTACAGCAGCATGACTAGAGCTGGGGAAATATTGCAAAAGACCTTCAGCTTTGGAAATACATTTGCTTGGACTTCATTCCCATCCCCTTTGGGTTTGCCTTCCAGGAATGCTCCACGGAACCAGGTTGCTGCCAGAAGTATTTGCAGGAAATGCAAACCCTGTGTGCATCTGCAATGGAAACTTGAGTCTACAAATCACCCCATCCAATCAAAGGACAGAAACACTACCATGTGACCGGAGTGCCCAATCAAAACAGGTTAAATTTTTAAAAGTGGGGGCTTTTTTCTTGGAGGCAGAATTCTGAGAGTAAATCTGAGAACACCACGATACATGGGCAGAGAGAAAAAGGGATGGAATTTATTCTCCCAGCTCTGAGACCGACATCCTCAGAAACAAGGACTGTAATTCCCAGCTGCCACGATGCAACCTCCTGGGGCCAGCAAGGGGACCCAACTAAGGTAGAGATGCCACAGGGCTACTTTAATGTACACCAGCTACAATGGTTCCGTAGGGGCTCTTCTACTGGGGGAGGGGAGACTGGTACAACGCATGTACCTCAGCTTCCCCCTCCGCCAGCCTGGGCCTGTACAGCAGCTTTAAGGTGAGTGTCCTTCTCCAGCAGTGCAAGCTAATGTGAGTAAAGACTGATGATTTGGCCCTAACTCTGTGACACAAGAATAAGCAGTGGGGGACTTCCAGAGTTGAGCAACATCTACCTCGGCTTCCTTGGGAGCCTCAGATCCTTCCTGCTTGCAGTGAGTTCACATTTTTCACACTGAAAACTGTGACCGGGGATGTATTTATCTAACATGAGTCTAAATTCCAGCAAAGCCAATGCATGCTCTCCTTTCCCCCGTCCCCCAGGGGAGAGGGGAGACGCCACACACCATCGCCACCAGTCAAGGCTGCAAAGCTCTTTTCATGCTGAGCCAAGCCGGACTGGAAATCAGGTATTAACAGATGGAAGCAATCCCCACCCGTTGCTCCTGCCAGGCAGTGTGGTACATTTACAGCACACTGGGCACCTCCAGCTGAGGGGTCTAGCTAGTGAGAAAGTTTTCTGGGTTCACTTCACCACGGAGGCTTTGTTAGCTGGAGCTGTGGAGCAGCCTGGTCGCTGTTACTGATGTGACTGGCTAGGGACAGGGATATTTGCAGTGTAAGATTCCCCTCAGAGTGTAGGATGCAGGCCGCGAAGTTGCCCAGAGGTTCCCCTCACATAGCCCTGCCGGCCAGGGACAGATTAGCAAGTGAAGAGAATACTCTGATACCAGAAAGGTACATTGCAGAGATGCTTTTTGGTTTCTACCTTGGATTCTGGGACTTGTGTGACATGGATTGGAAGGACTCTCTGCATGTGCAAGTGGGAAGAGGGGCTGCAGGTGGAAATGCCTGCTCGCTGCTGGCAATGCATCCCCTGAGCTTCTTCCATGTCAATCCCAGCAGCACATGCTACAGCCTCCTAGCACTTCCGCTGCAAGTTCTTCGGGCCAGGGACTCTTTCTTCCTTATATGGTGCTAGATGCTGGACACAGCGGGGCCTTGTCCTACAGGCACAACAGCCATATAAATAAAGTGACCACGGAGTCACTTAGCCTTGTTCACCACAGCTGTGTGGTCAGACCAGCCCAAGTACATCTGCTGTGCTGCTCAACCCCCCAGGCTGAACACGCCTGCTGCGCTGCGGGTGGCAGGATGCTCATGCTGTCCTGCTGGACAGTCACTCTCCAGCGTGTTAGTGGATTGAAGCAGCACAGCAGGCATGACGGGGTAACCAAAAGCCACGAGGAGCCAGGCACCTACCTAATGCTATGGAACAGCACGTGCTTTGACTTTGCTCTGACAGGAGCTACCTGCAGCCTGCAGAACACTTAGGACCAGACTGAGTACTGCCCACACCAGAGGAGCGGCACTGAACCCAAACTTTGGAGTGCCAGGCTTTGTGGGTGCTAATACACAAATCTGTGAGCACAGGGGTATTTTTCCTGGGAAAGGGGGGTGGAGGGGGAGGAGAAGTTCCAGCCAAAGCCACGACTCAGCATTGTGTCATGTCAAACCAGCTGCTCCCACAAATCTGAGCTGTTCTTCCAACACAAGAACCCCTTTTCCCTCAGGAGGGCACCAGCCCGATGGCATTTGGGAAGCAGTGGTTGCTTCCTTCATCTGACCCTGTCTCTGACAATGTGCGGCAGCCAAAAGGCTGTGCTGAACCCAGACAGTGCCAACACCCTGAACAGGACAGAGTCCATGCACTGCCTATCAGCACTCCCCACTCCTCCGCTTTGCAGGCTCTCCCAGGAACCGCTGTCCATGCTGAGCCAGTGAAGCAGCTCTATTCTCCCACCTCGCTCAACCTGCCCCCACATCACGCCCCTAATGCTGCAGCCAAAGCTGTCTGCAACTCCAAGCAACACAGTGTCTCTTGCCAAATGCAAGGCACAGGGTGATGCCCGGGGGTGAGGGGAATCCTGTTCAGATGGAATGAGGCTGTCCCTTCATGCCTACAGGCTTAGTGGCTCTCTCTTAATCGCTTGTGGGAGCCGAGGGGAGACTGGATGGAAGGAAATTCATCACTAGCTCACCAGGATGAGACAAGGCCAAATGGGCCAGCCCCGAACAGCTGTGCTGGTCCCACAGGCAGGCTTGCCCCAGGTCCTTCTTCATAGGGAACTTGCTATGTAGGGCCTGATCCCAAAATGTATTGAGCACCCACAGTCCCCCTTTTGGCCAGGTTCTGTCTTGCCTTGCAATGGAGTAAAACTGGAGTGACTCTAGTTGAGCTGCTTTGGATTTATATTAGTGAAATTGAGTTTGGTCTGTTGTCGCCAGTGAACTACAACGGCATAGTGTTTGTCAGGATCAGGCCCCTTTTTGCCGCAAGGAAGTGATCCTGAGCCCTTTCCGAACAGAATCGAGAACAAGATGGAAGCCTAACTGTTAACACATTATCAATGTATTACTTCATCTTTCCCTGTGGACTAGACACCTGTCTGCTCTGCACTGCACCCAGGGGCCCCCTACTCCTCCTTTCACCCAGCCTCCCTAGTGCCAGGTCCTGCTGTAGTGGTTAACAGGTGAGTTAGTTTGCTAGAGAAACAATGAGGTTAGTTAAGAGAACATCCAATGAGAACACAGCACTAATGCACAAGACGCACAGCACACACACCACAGAAGATTAAAGGCAGCCATACTCGGTCTTTGCCGGTGCCAGCGGTACAGAGCTGTCTACAGTGGGAGCAGCAAGCTCGCGAGCTTGCCCACTAGCCACACTGGCAGGAGCAGTAGTGCCAAGAGCTGCAAAAACATCCTTTGCAAGGTCAATGTCTGGGGTCTTGAAGGTCCCTTCGTCCATTTTAAAGTCCTCGTTCTGGGAGGGGTTTGTGGTGCTGCCTGAGGCAGCCTCGCTCTTCAGGTTAGTTGGGTTCTTGGCTGTTTCTGTTGGACTCTTCACCATGCTGGGTTGTGCAGCTTCCTTTTCTGGGCTTTTGGTGCTTGACACCTCCTGCTTGGGCTCTGAAGAAGCTGGAGGGCTAGCAGGATTTGCAGGGGCTGGGGCAGATGGCTTGCTACCAGCTGGCGCCTTTGAGGCCTCAGCCATGCTGGTGGCATTGCTGGGACTGAGCACTGCCCCTTGGTTGGCCAGGACACTCGAAGACAAATTACTAGTGGCCGGAGTAGATGTTGGGGTGTCGCTGAGGTCAACCAGGGGGGCGACTTTGGGGGCCGAGGAGGACAGTGGTGAGGAAGCTGAGGTGGCTGCCCCTTTGGCCGGAGTGGCCTGGCTGGGCGGCACGGAGTTTGAGTCAGGGATAGCTGTGGCTGGCAGGGCAATACTGGAAGTCAGGGTGGTGGTCTCGCTGGTCGGGCTGTTCTGAGCAGTGGCAAAGGTTTCGGTGATAGTGTCAGAATTAGTGGTGCCCGTGGTTACGGAAGGCAGCATGTCCTCCACTGTAGCTGTAGTATCAGCTGGGTGCCTGCGAGGAGGACAGGAGTAGAAGAGAAATAGACAATGAAGCCCATAAATGATAGGGGGGAAATGAGAGGAAAGGCAAGAGACGGCGCAGCGCAAGCAGCAGCAGCGTGGCATGCAGTTGTAATGCATACAGAGGACACAGAAGCAAGAGAAGAGGAACCTGCTGAGGCCAGATGTGCCACTGGGAACAGGCACCAAGGGGGGAGATCAAAGAGCGACGAGGCAGAGGAGGAAGAGCAGAGAGTACATGGCATTCCAGGAGCAGCTTGCTCACATGGCGTTTTGTGCATCAAGTCTTAACCCAAACTTCACCCCAATCTATGCCCTGTAGAGAGGCTTTTCTCCCCTAACCTAGCCTCCCTCCTCAGCCTCCTCCCCAACATCCCGTGGACCCTTGTCTTCCTCCTGCTCCTGAGGCCCCAATCCTGAGAGCCAGTAACACATCTTGGCCTCACCAATGTTTCTGGTCCTGATCCAGGGCCCTGGGTCCAAGCCTCCTGTCCTAGCCCTGCCCCAGTATCTGTGCACCTCTTACTTTCATCCAACCTCAGAGTATGTGTCCCACACACTTTGGGCCAGCATCTTCCTCCCTTCTGACTGAGTCTGTCTTTAGTTTGGTTCCAACTAGGGTCAGTGTTACTTCAGGACGATGTGTGACAGCACAAACTGTGCTTTGGCAGCCATGGTAGAACCTAGACAGTTTTACTGATGGGAGCTTTTCTGAAGCCGGAAGCTTTAATGAGGAGGGAAGTGGGGGAGGGGACGTTGCGGGAAAGACAACGGTTAATCGAGTGAGAAGCCAACGCTTTCGACACCACCACCCTGGCTTATTAATTGGGGACAACCTCCATAAAGGTTAATCACTTCATTAAAAGTTCAGCAAAACCCAAGGAAAGCTCAACACATTCAACAGCAAGAGCACATCCCCAGGCCAGTTCTGTTGCATAAAACATGGCTCCTGCTTCTCTCCTGGCCAGGCCCAGAAACCCAGTTTGCCAGCAACGCCATTAGCACCAGTTATTCTCAGTTCTCACCCCAGCAGAGAAGAGAGCAACACTACGGATGGGGAAGCCTAGAGATCCAATGACTCTGGCAACCCAGTGAGAAAATAAGAAACTCAATGGGTCAACCCCAAACCAGAGCCAAAACATTAACTGGACAAAGATATTATTTCTTCTTGGAGAGCTCAGATGATATCTATCTCCTGTTCCACAGAGCCCAGGAATGTCTGTAAGACACTTGCATCCAGACACAGAGATGGTCCAATACCCAGTCAGAATGGGCCATCTTCCAGCAGGTTTAATAAACCAGTTCACTCGCAGCCAGTTTAGTGGATTCAAACAAGTAGATATGGTTCAACTACTCTGCCCATTTCTGCCACACAGTTCACTGGTGGCCTTCTGAAATCTCCCAGCATGCACTGCTTCTGGGACCTAGACTGGGAATGATGGAGTAGGTGCCCAGAGGCCATTGCAAGTACCACAGTTTAGAACTGGGCTAAATTGGATGCTGGGCAAATCTAGTTCATCCTGGCTAGTGCAGATGCACGAAACCATGGCTCATGCCCAAATGGTGAATTTCCCTGGTGCACACGAGACCCATGGATAACTCCCAAACCCTCTCCTGGCCCAGTGTGCAGGCAGGGATGTCTGAACTTGCGACATGCCTCCCACCACAGTTGTAAATCTGGCACAAATCCAGAGCGCAGCTGCTCTGTCGCTATCAATTCTAGGAGGCCCTTTCGCTCGGGGCAAGTAGGCGTCGACACCGTACCATGGGTGCGGCACTAACTAGCCATTGGCACAGCATTGCACCACCAGGAGGCAGTGTGATATGGGGCATCTGCCCCGCAGCCCTGGCAATGAGCAGGGCTGGGTGATGGTGCTCTACCATGGGAAGCACTTGGCCCCGAAGCTTTGTTCTCGTTCTTTGCAAATATTACAAAGGAAATGGTGCTGAGGGAGAGAGGAGCTCCTCACTGTGACAGGGCAGGGACCCAGCTCTGAGCCTTGACCATTCTCCTTCTCTTGCCTAGGTCACCTATGCGAGAGGCCAGAGGTTACAGTGGCAGATGAGGCTGCACTGACCGTGCGCGAGAACAACTGAATGTCAACCTACTCAGGCTCTGTCAGCGGCGTGGTCTCGTTGGGCTCTGTGTGTTTGCCTCCATCGTGGTTCGGGGTCCGCTCCTCCTCAGTCCGTACCTCCACGATGGGCTCTTTTGACTCGTCTTTTCTGAAAGGACATTGCAAACTCGGGTGAGTGGTTCCCAGCCTCAAACAAGCACCCTTCCTTGGGGGTGGGAGGGACAGGCTGCCAGCAGCAACTGTCCACATGGTAGGGTGGGGCTGGCCTGGGAAAGCAGCTTGGTTCTTAGCCCCGACACATGCCCCCTTCCCAAACCTCAAACAAGGACCATGGCAGAACCTAGTGTCAGTGAGTGGCTCATCCTCTGCCCCACCCCCCTCCCCGAGCCACCCTGGGATGCTGAATAGACAATGCTCTCTGCCCCAATAAGGACATGGCACCTGGATACAGGACCTCCTCCACCTGATCTTGCTGGATTCTAGATCAGCCTGACGCTGGCTTTGGAGGTGGATGGGGCAAAAAGCAGGGGACTCTCAGAAGAAAGCCCTCCTGAAGAAACAGCAGTGAAAGAGTAGCCCCCAACCAAATCCCATCCTTGCACTAACCCCCATGAAGTGCCAGAGCTGGAGCCAGCCCGAACGCCGGCTTCCCCAGAAATGCAGCCTCTTCTGTGGCTGGAATATGGTGTGGGGGGGGGGCATGAATCTCCTGGGGGAAGGGCAGCAGCCTCAAGGCACTGCTGGAGCATGTGGCCCCCAGTCAGGCTGCCACTTGCTTTCTGAGGCTATAAGACTGGATTTGAGGGTAGAGGTGTGGTACTGGGGGCTGTTCCACTCCAGGGAGCTCATGGCTGATGGAAGGACAGGTCAGAGGTGAGCAGAGAGGTTACTCACGAGAAGGCAGCTTTGCCCTCCTCCATGTCTTTGCCCTTGGCCCCGGGCCCAGATTTGCCGCACAGGTTGACCGCGATGCACATCAGCAGGCCGCACTTGTTCAGGAAGTAGCAGGTGATGTCCACAGCCACCAGGAGCAGCACAAAGATGACAATGAGAATGCCCACGATGGCAGCGGTCCCCAGGCCTGACGTGGGGCTAGTGCTGGCTTCAGAGACCAAAGGAAAGGGGGAAAAGGTGATGCAGTTAAATGAAGGCAGTCTTGGTCCTCGAACTGCAGCAGTGCCGGGAATAGATACAGTGGTGCCTTGGCCTCTGCAAAACTTTTCAATGGAGTGACCGGGGCTCTGGGAGTGAGATGCCACAGCGGGATCCGGCCCCACCCTTTCTAGGAGTGCTGTTATTGGTGGCTCCTTATCCTGGGAATAGGCTGCACTGGCTCCTGTCTTTCCATCAGGGAAGGACTGGACAAGGCAGGGCTACCAGGGCTTTTCTCAGCTCTGCTGGGCAAAGGCCTGGAGAATACACTGTGGGCAACTATCCTACCCAGTCCTCTGGACCATGAGACAGATAGGAAAAACCTACAAGGTCTTTCTCTGTCTCTGCCATCTGAGTGTTCTCCAAAGGGAGGCGGAGGGCTTTCCCCAGGGCACAGCCTGCCAGGGCTGTACAAAGAAGGGCCCCATGCCTGGGCTCTGGCTGTGTCGCACTGGTTCAACCTCATGTTAAAAGAAACTGCAGGATCTCAGCACTGGTCTGTCCTTCACTGAGGAGAGGGGGGAAGGCACAGGGCCCAGCTGACTGGCCTGGGAGACTCTACTCCCAGCAGGGTTATTACAAAGGAGCTTGTCGCTACATGGGACTCACCACTCCTGCGCATTTCCCTGGTGCCAGGCAGACACCCACACACCAAGTGTCCTTGGGAGACCTCCCACCTGACACCATTCTTTCTAGCATGGACGAGGCTGATGGGAAGCAGCCGGTGGGGGAGACGGATTTACACTCCCCAGGAGTGAGGGGTTCAGCTGAGGTTGTGCGGGAAACTGTGGGAGGAGCCACTTTTTCACAGTGGTGCTCTCCCGCTGCCCTGCTCTAAGAGTCAGGGAGCTGGGCACATTTAGACTCAGCTACTGAAGTCGGCCCGAGAATGCCCTCAACTCGTGCAAACCCATGGAGACTCTTTGGGGCATGAGAGCAATAAACTGCTCTGGGATTTTTGAAAACCAGGGTTTTTGGGAAGGAGGGAGTAGGGAGAAATGAGAGCCAAGCTCTGAGATTTCATTAGCTACTTGCTGGCCACAGGGGCTAGCACCTGGCCTGCACTGAGGGTGGGGAGAGGTGTGTATATGAGGATGGGGAGAGAGCTTGTGGTTTTGCCTGGCATCTGTTGCTCATAATCATGAGTGTCAGATTTATACTAATAAAACACAGAGGTGATTTAGTCATTTATCAGAGAAATCTCCAGTACAGACAAGGGATCAATGCCTACACACGTGCACCCGGATGCGTGCATCTACACACACGTCCATCTCCTGTACAGACAAGGGACCTATGCCTGCACACGTGTACCCGGACGCGTGCATCTACACACACGTCCATCTCCCGTACAGACAAGGGATCTATGCCTGCACACGTGCACCCGGACGCGTGCATCTACACACGTCCATCTCCTGTACAGACAAGAGATCAATGCCTACACATGTGCACCCGGACGCGTGCATCTACACACACGTCCATCTCCCGTACAGACAAGGGATCTATGCCTGCACACGTGCACCCGGACGCGTGCATCTACACACACGTCCATCTCCCGTACAGACAAGGGATCTATGCCTGCACACGTGCACCCGGACGCGTGCATCTACACACACGTCCATCTCCTGTACAGACACGGGAGCAATGCCTACACATGTGCACCCGGATGCATGCATCTACACACACGTCCACTTGCACCTGTGCCCACACACACACGCGCTCTAGCTGCTATATATAGGAAAGAAAGCAGAGTCCAATCATTATAGTGTAAATGCTCTGGCCACACATCTGCCTCACTTGTGACTGCAGAAAGCACCTGGGAATTCTCAGTGTGGGGCCCTGCCTGGCATCAGGCACTTGCTCTCGAGAGCTTCACTAGCAGAGTGTGACACAACTGGGGGGAGGAAATAAAAAATGCCCAGGGAGCAGCAGAGACTGACTGCCCAAAGAGAGAGAGAGTTTAACCAAAGCACATTGAAGTCCATGTGAATACTACTTCTGCCTTGGAAGGACTGGGCCCTAAAAGGGTTACATTTCCATCTCTTGGCTACGTGGTGGCTAAGAGGTCTATGACAGAGAGAGACAAGGTGGGTGAGGTGAATATCTTTTATTGGACCAACTTTTGTTGATGAAAGAGACAAGCTTTCGAGCTACACAGAGCTCTTCTGCAGCTCTGGGAAACTAAGGCTACATCTACATTAGCACTTTTGTTGGTAAATCTTACGTTGCTCAGGGGT
The DNA here is from genome assembly GCF_003597395.2 of Chelonoidis abingdonii. NCBI lineage: Eukaryota > Metazoa > Chordata > Testudines > Testudinidae > Chelonoidis > Chelonoidis abingdonii. Next base: position 15,773,730 of record NC_133786.1, on the reverse strand, counting down.
TGAAGAAACCACCCCGTGTGACATAAGTTACACCGACAGAAGTGCCAGTGAGGACAGCACTGTGTTGGTGGGACAGCTTCTCCTGCTGACATAGCTACCGCCGCTCATGGAGCCAGTTTTAGGATGTCGACGGGAGAGCTCTCCCCTGTTGGTACAGCTGTGCTGCTGTAAGCTCATTAGTGCAGACATGGTAATATCAAGGAAGACTCCCTGACAGAGACACACGGGAATGTCTCCCAAGGAAAATGATGGGGGTCCTATTGCTTGTGACATTTAAGTCCTATAGTAAAGATGAAAGCCCCTGTATTGCCTTGAAAGGGACATGCCTGCATTCATGCCTTGTTGATCCAGCAGGTGTTTCTGATTCTCTCTGGCTTCCCTGTCTCAGAGACCAGCCACAAGCTGCATAGGGGAATCATGCATCTTGGAGGGACTCCCTTGCTTTGTTTCATTGTTGGCTGGTATTTGTGCTGCTACTGATGCTTGCTTCTACTATTTTCCAAACAGGAGAAAACAATTTTCTGTGAGCTGACTGGGGTGTAGAAACAAACAATCTACGTCACAGAGGCACATGACACAGTTCCTTGAGCAGCATCCCGTTTTCAATGCTGCTCCTGCAAGTTCTTATGCATGTGCTTAACTTTCCTGACACGAGTAGTCCCACTGAAGACACTGACATAAGTATAGCTCAGGTTATGCACAAGTGTTTGAAGGAGCAGCACCTGGGTTAGGAACACAGTTTAGCTTCTAGCACAAGAAAAATGCTTTTTATGCTGCATAAAAAACCTTTGAGCAAATCTGCCTGGTAGTGGAGATCGTATGTTTCATCTAACCGGGACAAGGCAGCAGATAACGGGCGTTACTTGGCACCTGGCAGTGGCTCTGGTCCAAATCTTCCAACAGCACACCTGAAAATGCCTCAGACCTAGTACACTGGTCTATGAAATTGCCAAGCTTAGAGAACTTTAAGACTCAGAAAAGGGTTGGACATTGATATGGATAACAAGAACGGTCAGGCTTACAGAAACAAAGAGCAGAACAACCTAAACCTTCCTGCTCCAGGGCCTAACCCAGCCTCCAATGTCTACACTGCCTTTAGACACCTGCAGCTGACTCGGGCTGCAGGGCTGTTTATTTGCAGGGTCCTAGAGTCTGGACATCTACCTTGCAATTAAATAGCCCCACAGCCCGAGTCAGCTGGCACGGGCCAGCCGTGGGTGTCTAAGTGCAGTGTAGACAAAGCCTTATTAACAGGCACCGGGAGAAAACTTTCCTTAAGGTCACGTTCCACAATTGCCTACTCTGCTGCACGGATTCTTGTACCTTCCTCTGACGCACGTGGGGCTGGCCACCAGGATACTGAACTAGACAGACCCCTCTGATTTGGCCAGTCCTATGCACCGAGTTAAAAGCCTCTGTGCTGCATGCAGAGGGGCTGGCAGCCTGAATGGGTCTGGCAGATGGGACAAATTCTACATCTTCCTAAACGGAATGAGGTCCCACTAACAAAACTTTGGTTTTAGTGCATCCATTCAATTCAAAAGGTCAGTGACTCTGTGCCCCACACATCCCTGTTGAAGTGTCTCAGGCACAAGCTCCTGCCCTGAGGAAGTGAAGGTATCAGCAGCAGCAAGTTCCAAGAGCACATGGGGTACAAAGATCAAACAGATCTGACCCACGTGACTCCCAGAGCCACTATGGTACCAGATCATGGTAGTGTCAAAGCACCTGATGCCCTCATAGCCCAGTCAGACCTTCCTGCCCATGCGTGCATGCAGTTCAATGGCTGCTTCTCTGCTACCAGCATTACACATCTCTGTGGGCTAGTGTCCAATTAGTATGAAGGCCGTATAGTGTACTCAGGTGTCACAAAGCCCTTCAGGGATAAATCCTGGGCTCGGTCTTTTCCTCTGGCTGTGGGAGATGGATTTATGGCGTGTCTGGTTTCCACATGTAAATTCCTCCTGGCCTAGAATCCTCAGTTCTGGCAGGAGATGGCAGCAGAACAGAGTCAATACTGGAAATGGCCCACAGTGGTGAGAGGCGGGCTTTGCTCCCAGTCTAACTCAGAGATGGCTCAGCCAGGAGGGTCACAGGAAAAGACGGTTGCTCACCTTTGTAACTGTTGTTCCTCGAGATGTGTTGCTCATATCCATTCCAGTTAGGTGTGTGCGCGCCGCGTGCACGTCCGTCGGAAGATTTTTACCCTAGCAACACTCGGTGGGTCGGCAGGGCGCCCCCTGGAGTGGCGTCGCCATGGCACCGGATATATACCCCTGCCGACCCAGCCGCCCTTCAGTTCCTTCTTGCCGGCTACTCCGACAGTGGGGAAGGAGGGCGGGTGTGGAATGGATATGAGCAACACATCTCGAAGAACAACAGTTACAAAGGTGAGTAACCGTCTTTTCTTCTTCGAGTGCTTGCTCATATCCATTCCAAGTTAGGTGATTTCCAAGCCTTATGTAGGCGGTGGGGTCGGAGTGAGATACTGCAAAATGCAAAACTGCTGAGCCAAAGGCTGCAGTATCCCTTGGCTGTTGAACCAGAGCATAATGCGAAGCAAGGGATGGACCGAGGACCATGGAGCTGCGCGATAGATCTCGTGGGTAGGTACACGAGTTAGTAAGGCGGCAGATGAAGCCTGAGCCCTGGTAGAACGCATGGTGATGTGGCTTGGGGAAATGTGAGCCAAATCATAACAAGTGCGGGTGCACGGCAGCACCCAAGATGAGATCCTCTGAGAGGAAACAAGTAGGTCTTTCTTCGCCAGCTACTGCGACCGAGAGTTGGGGCGAGTTACAAAACGGTTTTGTCCGCTCGACATAAATGCGAGCGCTCCACAGACGTCCAGGGAGTGCAATTGTTGTCCCCATCGCGTTGAGTGTGGTGAACATGAAAGGCCGAAACCACCTTAGGGAGGAAAGCCAGGTGTGGTTCTAACTGCACCTGGTTTTTGTGAACAGAATGTATGGCAGAACCACCATAAGAGCCCTGAGCTCGAAGACTCGTCTGGCCGACGTAACGGCTACTAGGAAAGCTGTCTTCCAAGACAGGTATAACAGCGAGCAGGTCGCTAACGGGTCGAATGGAAGAGACATAAGTCTGGTTAGACCCAGGTTGAGGTCCCAGGTTGGGGCTGGGCGGCGTACCTAAGGGTGTATGCGCTGCAAGCCCTGAGGAACCTCGAAACCATAGAGTATGAGAACACAGAACGACCACCTTAGCCTGGGAAGGAAGGTAGAGATGGCTGCCAAGTGTACCCTTGGCGATGACACCGCTAGGCCCTGCTGTTGCAGTGCAGAGGGTAGTCCAAAATAGAGGGGATCGAGACCCCAGCAGGAGTAAGATTGAGCGTGTCGCACCTGTAGGAGAAACGCTTCCACCTGGCCAGGTACGTTGACCAGGTGGAAGGCTTCCTGCTATCGTGATAGTCACGTAGCGGTCACACCATGAGGTGAAGAGACTGCATCCGGGCGGCGAAGTCTGCGTGCAGTCCTGAGGTATGAGGTCTGGGTGGAGTGGCAGGGTAATTGGGTAGGCTATTGACAGGCCGAGCAACGTGGCGTATCAGCGCTGCCTCGACGACGCTGGAGTGAACATGATGATGCGCCCTGCCCCTGCGAAGTCTGAGCAGGACCCAATGAGCCGGGGGAACGTGGGAAGGCATAAAGGCGTTGGCCCTTCCACGGCATGAGGACAGCGTCCGAGATCGGTCCCGGAGAGAGACCTTGCGAGGAGCAGAACCTCGGTCATTTCCGTTCTCGTGGTAAGCGAACAGGCCCATATGTGGGAAAAAATCCCCACTGCTGGCAACAGAATGCATGACATCAGGCAGGGCGAGCACTCATGAGACAGGAAAGACCTGCTGAGTCAAAGCACCGAGGAGAAAAGATGCTACCAGATTTTCGAGTGGGCTATGCAAAGGTCCCAGAGACGGATGGCCTCCTGACAAAAGGAGGAGGACCATGTCCCTCCCAGGTTGTTTATGTAGGACATGGCCGTTGTGCTGGCTGTAAACACTGAGACGCCACTGCCTCGCAGCTGCTGCTGGAAGACCCTCATTTTACTGAGGTGAGCACCTGAGTCGAGAGATGACGTATCCGTCGTCAGGGACAGTGAGGGCTGTGGCGGATAGAGCGGCTGGGGGCATCCTACCCCCACCAGGGAGGGAGTTAGCCACAGTGTAGGGAGCCTAGGTGCTCGAGGGAATGGTGACTATCGTGACCATTGGGCCCCTGTCCCGGCGGTACGCCGATTTGAGCCAAACTTGGAGAAGACAGAGGTAGAGCGTAGCGTGTTTGGTTACAAACTAGCAGGCAGCCATGGAACCCGGGAGACCCAGACAAGGGCGAGCCAAGGTCGTCGGGAAAGTTTGCAGACCTCGGATGATCGGTGCCATCGCCTGAAACCGTGGCTGTGGTAAGCGGATCCGGCTAGCTCGGAGTCCAGGATAGCCCCTAGGAAGTCTAACCTCTGCGTGGGAACCAGAGTGGATGTTTCCATAGTGATCATCAGGCCTAGACATGTGAATAGGTCCCTGACGATGCCCACACCTGAGTGACTTGCGTCGTGGAGTATCCTCAGATAAGCCAATCGTCCAGATGCAGAAAATGCACATCCAAGGTCGGCGGAGGTGGGTGGCGACTACGGCCACACACTAGGTTAATGCCTGCGGGGCTGTAGAAAGGCCAAACAGCAGGACCGTAAACTGGAAGTACCGATGGTTGGCTAGAAAGTGGAGGTATCTCCTGTGCGGATGGGAGATGGCAATGTGAAAGTACGCGTCTTTCATATCGAGGTGGCATACCAGTCTCCAGGATCTAAGGACAGGATAATGGTTCCCAGGGATACCATGTGGAACTTCAACCTTATCATAAACTGGTTGAGTCCTCGTAGGTCTAGGATAGGTCTGAGACCTCCATACAAGTCGGGGATTACGGAATAAGGGAAGTAAGTGCCCCGTTCATCCATCAGCGTGTGCACCTCGTGTAAGAGGAATTGCGCCCGAGAGGAGTCCCTGAAGAGGGACAGGGTTGGAACAAAGTGGAGGTGGTACTCACACTCCACCATGTGTAGGGAACAGCGAACTGAAGTTAACTGGGACCATGCCAAGAGGCAGTAGGAGTGGGATCCCGCTTGTAACCGGTACCGCCCTCGGGTGCACCTTCGAAAGTATTGCAGCCCTCGGGGCGCACCTTTGAAAGTTCTATCTGTGGCTAGGCACAGAGTGTGGCCGTGTGGCTGGGGACGGAAAGGCCTGCAGTGGGCGTCGGCGTACGCACGCCCAGAGAGAGCGCATTAGGACCCTGTTGCCCTTCAGGCTTTGCAGCCTGGGGTTGATTTCCCCGCAAAGAGGCCTTTACCAACAAATGGTAAGTCGTGACAGGCCGGAGTTTGAAACCTGAAGCCAGGAGATGCTCCTCATGGTAACGAGGCCTGGAGAGAAGCTCTGGCCGCCTTTTCTCTTCCTCCAAGAGGGCAGTGAACTCTTGGCGGGAAACTTGATGGAGAAGCTCCATAAATTTATCCACCGTAATTCAGGTGTTATGATTATAGGGGCTAAGCAGGGCTTATTGATTTGCCACGCAGGGCTATAAGGCCCTTGCAGAATGCACCTTGCGGCCGAGTAGGGTCATTCGCCTAGCCCCCTTCGATTTCGGGGCTGGCGCCTGTTGGCCATGCCGTTCCCTTTTTCTCAACCAACTGAATGACTAGTGAGCAGGGAGGAGGATGGACAGACAAGTAGTTGTACCCTCCATAGAGCATCGGCATTCGCCTGGATGGTCCGAATAAACAGGTCGGGCCCCTCTAGTGGGGCAACCGCCGATAGAATGTGCACTACGGGTCCCCTACCTCCGGGACCTCCTGCCCTGGAGGTCCACATTGAGTGCTACCTTCCATAGGAGGTCCTGATGGGCTCTCAAGTTGTTGGTAGGCACAACTGAATCGCGGTCCTGAGCATAAGAGCTGTCCGCGTGGGAAGACACTGATGCGTGCCCGGATGGCCATGGAGGTGCTGAAAAACCATGGGCAGAGTCTGACTCTACCAGACCTTGCCCAACTCGGCACCTGGGACCGGTACCGGAAGGCGCAGTGGTACCTGGAACGAGATCCGGACCTGAGACCAGAGCGGTGCCGGGAGGTCGAACGAGATCTCGAGGTTGGGAGCGGCTGCGGAGCCACAGTGCCCCATAGCGGTGCTGGGAGCCAGAACGGTGCCGAGATTATCGGGTCGGTGAACGGGACACCGACCTGTGCGGCGAGTGCGACCGGTGCCGAGGAGAACAGCATCGGGATTGTAAGAGGCGTCGGGAGTGGGAGCGCCCGACGGGACGTGGAGCGTCTGCGGGACCGTGATCATGAACGGTGCCACTCTGCTGCGCTGACAGAGGATGGTCGTATCAAGGTGGCTTGCCAAGAGACTATATTACCCGCACCGACGGTGCCGGGGTTCAGGCAGAAAAACTCTGTCAGGGCAATGAGATCCCTCGCCGTTGGAAATGTCTCCGGCGGCGTGGAGGGAACAGTAAGCTCGACCACAGTGCGTACCGGGGAGCTGTCAGGCACCGGATTCGACGGCCCTTGTGGGACCGGGATCGACAGTGCTGACGTGTCGCCAGTGCCTCAGCAGGTGTCGGTGCCGGGCGATCCGGCTTAGACAGGCTCTCTGTCTGCGGTGCTGTTCGCACGGGAAGAAGAGGCAGGGAGCTCGACCACGGTGTGCGCCGGGAGCAGGCAGGCACTGGATTCGACGGCCCTTATGGGACCGGGATCGACGGTGCCTTGACGTTGTTGTTGGTGCCGCGGCAGGTGTCGGTGCCGGGCAATCCAACTTAGATGAGCTCTCTGGCTGCGGTGCCGTTGGCACGGAAGCAGCAGGAGCAGGAGGCTCAACCAGGCGCGTGCCAGAGAGCGGCCAGGCACTGGATTCGACGGCCCTTGCGGGACCGGGATCGACGGTGCGGCGTTGTCGGTGCCGTGGCAGGTGTCGGTGCCGGGCAATCCAATTTAGATGAGCTCTCTGCTGCTGGCTGGTGCCGTTGGCACGGAAGCAGCAGGAGCAGGAGGCTCAACCACGGCGCGGTGCCGGGGAGCGGCCAGGCACTGGATTCGACGGCCTTGCAGGACCGGGATCGACGGTGCCGGCGTGGTGCTGCGGGAGGGTGTCGGTGCCGGGCAATCCAATTTTAGATGAGCTCACTGGCTGCGGTGCAGTTGGCACGGAAGCAGCAGGACGAGGAGGCTCAACACGGCGAATGCCGGGGAGTAGGCAGGCACTGGAATCAACGGCCCGCGGGACCGGAATCAACAGTGCCGGTGTCCTCAGTGTCTCTGCAGGTGTTGGTGCCAGGCGATCCGACTGAAATGAGTCTCTGGCTGCGGTGCAGTTGGCACAGAAGCAGCAGGAGCCGGGAGCTCAACCACGGCGCGTGCCGGGGAGCTGTCAGGCACTGGCAGGAAGAGTCGTGGGCTTCCGCACCTCAGAGAGAGGGAGCGGTGCCGAGTCGACTTCGGTGCCAGTAATGGCCGGTGCGGAGGGTCCGGTGCCGAGGAGGCGCTTCTGTCCGCCGAGTAGCCAGCGCTCGGTGTGCAGAAGGGGAGGGGAAATGAAAGTGCGCTCCGTTTTGTTCTCGGCTTAAACGCCTGCAAATGGGCACTTAGCTGTGAAATGCAGTCCCCCGAGGCACCGTAAACAGGAGTCATGTGGATCTCCTGTCAGCAACGGTCTGAGGTGTCCAAGCACAGTCTAAGAACCGGTGAGCCGGGCATGGGCTCCGGCACTGGTTGCGGAAAAGGGGCTACTCCCCAAACCCTGCTAACTATTATAAACAACTTATGCTAGTAAAGAAAAAACGCATAAGTATATACAATAATATACACAAGAACTACGAGTAGCTAGGGAACGGAGGTCAGCTAGCTGCGCTGCCCTGTTCCAACGACCGACACGGGGGTAAGAAGGAACTGAGGGCGGCTGGGTCGGCAGGGGTATATATTCCGGCACCATGCGGCGCCACTCCAGGGGCGCCCCTGCCGACCCACTGAGTGTTGCTAGGGTAAAATCTTCCGACGAACGTGCATGCGGCCGCGCACACACCTAACTCGAATGGATATGAGCAAGCACTCGAAGAAGAAGAGGAGTGTTTCACAGCCACCTATTTGCCCATCTGAAGTGATGGGTAAATGACCCGGTTGTCTGTGCACCTGGGAAATGCAAACAGCAACATGGCACGGATGCACAGATACCCTAATGCCAGGAGCCTTCCGAGAGGGGAATTGGCTGGATCGAGCCACATGCAAAAACTGGCAGATTGGCACTTCCAGAACTGTACTGAGCACGACACAGTGCCACCTCCTACACAGCTAATCATATGAGGAGGCCCCCAATTCTCAGAACTGAAAGCTCTCTAAGCACTTGCTTTGCCAGACACTGCCCCGGGCAGGAAGCAGCTGGGACGTTCTTGTACTCTGACAATTTGGCATAATCATCTGCAGATTAATGTTACCCATCCCAATAACAGGTAGGGGGTCCTGAATACTCCAGAGGGGCAGGGTCACGGGGACCCTTCAGACTGTCTGGTTCTACTCCTGGAAGCCTAACTATGCTGCCATAGACTGACATGTGCCACGAGGCCCTCTCCCTCCCCTTTGCTAACCCAATAACCCGTGTCTTATCTGTGGCCATTGACTCCCGCCATAGCCAGATGGTATTTTTTGCCTACCCAGTTATAAAACAATGAATGCAGGACAGTAATGGGGGCAATTAGCATGTCTAAGTCCCAAGGTCACCTGCAGTACAGAGAGGCAGCATGGTGCAGTCGTTAAGGTGTTGGCGAGAGACCTGGGTTCAGACCCTGTGTGACGTTGGCTAATTACTTAGCCTGCTTGTGCCTCAGTTCTTCTCCTGAAAAACAGGAATAACAGCACTGACCTAGCCCAGGGTGTTGTGAGGATAAATACATTACAAGATTATGAGGTGCTCCCATACAGCTGAAATCCACTGGACGTAGCCCTTGAATACTGGTTGGGCTCCCTAACTGCTCCCGAAGTGCTGTGTGTACTGCTGACAGCGGGGTGGAATGGATGCCCAGGCAGTTCCATCAGGGAGCTGAATCCCATGTGGCCAAGGTGAGCAGCAGCAAGCACCATCTTTACACAGCCAGAGCAGAGTGATTCCTCCCAGTCTTGGCACCAGCCTGCGCACCCAATGCATTTTAAAGCAAGCAATCTGCTCTCCCTGTTTTATTCAGAATTATTCTTCCTAAGCCACTGAACAGCAACCGCAGCATTGGGCACCAGCACAGGATTCATCAGCCCCACCCGAGAGCAGTAACTTAATACTCCTGTCATCTGCTTCCCCGACGTCAGCCCGTGCACTTGGCCCAGCCACACACTGACCGACTGTGCAGCAGAGCTGGTGGCTGACATTTATGTGGAGCTGGCTGGAGCACTCTCCAGCTTCCTTGTGGTTAGTTTTTTAAAAGTCAGGATGCGATTCTATTGTTTTCTAATTATTTTCTTATTGCTGGTGAAAGGTGTTGGATTGGCAAGCTTGAAGACTCTCGTTTTCTATCCACAGTACAAGCACAGCAGGGCACGCGCCGCGTGTGTTTTTGGGCCAATGCAGCTTTGCCTTGCCATGTGGAAGGACCAATGCTAGGCCTGAGAGATGGACAGTACAATTTGTCCCCCACCCCCACACACATTTTATTATTTGGGGATGGGTGGAGAGCACATCCCCAGTACACCCAGAGAAACCTTGATCCTTCTTGCAATGCTGACAGGCGTGAGAGCCAGGAGTCCACTGAGACGGGTCTGTCTCTCTTCAGCTCTCTCTACAAGCCACTCTCAGGGCCAGATGCTGATGCTTGCAGGAGGAGGCCATTAAATACTCCGCAGAATATTTGTGCTAGAGAGCCGCACCCTGCCAGCACGGTGCATCAAGCTGCATAATTAAACACATTCATCACCCTTAGTATTTGCAAGGAGAGATGGTGCCATATATTCGCCTCCACTAATGTATTCAGAATTCATGCCTGGCTGATTCAGTAGTTAAGACTTTCACTTGGACCAGCTCCCGGGGGACAAACTGTGTGTGGTGTGTACGCAGGGGGTGTGGTGTGGTAAACAATCTTTCTGCTCATCTGAAACTTCTGTCTGGGAATGAGAATGAGCTACTCTGCACGGCGGCGGAAGATGCACAATCACAGCACTCTGGGGGCATGGGGCTATGCCTCCCTGCTGTGCTTGCAACAAGCTCTCAGCTGAGGGGCTGGGCTGAACGGGTCCTTCACATAGCGTGACCTGGTACATATGACACGTGTAAGATCACACAGCAGACAATGCCATTTTGTAGCGCAAAATGGTATCCTCCATGCATCGTGACCTCACACAGACTGTACATGTGATGTCACACCGTGTGATACAAAACAGTGTCCTCTGCACACTACGGACTGCTGCAACCTCCTCTGCTGATGGCACGACCCCATTTGGGTCATGACCCACAGTTTGAGAACTGCTGCACTATGCTATACAAATCCTAAGAGTACTACAACCCCCAAAGACCACACAGCTGCTCTGTGGCTGCAGAATAACGCTTCCCCTGCACAATCCTGTTTAGATCCTGGACCTTATCAATGGAGCCTCACTAAGTGCACTGGTATGGCTGCTGCCTGCTTCACACTGACTAGCCGAGATAAAGAACACTGGAATATTCATTAAAAATGTCTCGGTGTGAACTTTAAAGCATTTTCTGGTTCTCATTTAAAACATTTTAATCACCTGTCATGCTGCAGTAAACCAGGAAAGAATGAAGGATGAGAACACAGCCTGGAAGGCACCTGCTCACGGACTTCCAAATGCTACCTTTACTAATTTGATCCCCAAAGCCTCCTCTGGGGTTTCTTAAATGGGATGGGCTAAGAGTGGCTGGGACAGTCAGGACAGGGCTAAAGAGCTGCTTGCCTGTCATATGGCCAGGCAGGAGGTGTGGGGCAGAGAGAGGTAAGGGGAAACCCTCTGGGGGCTGCAGCCCTTTTGGGCAAGGGAATCCTTTCATTACTGCGTTACGCATTTATGTTTGGAACAGTAAATTGTATATGGAGGCAAGAGCTTGGAAGTGGGCATGGCTGTGGCACTGGGCCTTTCCTCGAAGATCTCCCAGACCAGCCGTGGTTTAGTAAATCTGATTCTTCACATACGTTGCAATTGTAAAGGTTCAGAGTCTGTGGAGATGCATGGAACACTTGAGGAGGGTTTTATTGTCTCTGGTGGTCCCATGAACTTGAAAGAAATTGTTGCTGTTCCTATTTTTTAATGTGTCTGGAATTCTTTTGTTTTTTGCAAGGACCAAGGGAGACATTTTACTTTTTATTCCTACTGGTTTCTGGTTAAAATAAAGTGACCCACAACATTAAGCTCTACCCTTTACTGCATCCCACTGATTCCAATATGGATTTGTATTCAAGTACTCTTGACAGTTAGGAGAAACCCCATTTCTTCCAATGGAGACAAGGCCTCTTTTTAAGAAACTTCTCTGGAGCGTAAATGGGCTGCTCTGAGTTGTTTAGTGCCAGGCGGTAAAAACAAAGCAGAAGAAGAATACATAAATTAACATTGTTGTTGTCATGCAGATTGGATCAGGCCAGAAACCAGCTCCACTTTGCTGGATCAAAGCCTTTTCCTGAAAATTTGGGGCAGGGACTGTCTTTTTGTTCTGAGTTTGTACGGCACCTAGCACAATGGGGTCCTGGTCCATGGCTGGGGCTTGCAGGTGCTAAGTAATACAGACAATAAATAACAATACAGAAAGCAGCTTAACATATATGGCCCATTCCCATAGGCAGAGTGTGTTATTTTGCAAACTATAGACCCAAGTCAATAGCATAAAACTGTCCATTTTCCCCATGCATTTTTTTCTATTCTGGGGTTGAGCATGGAATCCTCTCTACAGGTCAAGCAAATGAACACAAATATTTAAAAAAAAAATTCATTGAGTCTTTAGTTCTAAATGAGTGGAAAAAAACCCCTTTCATTTATTAATCGTAAATGGTTCATCAATGGAACACAAGCTTCTGTCAAGAAAGACCTCTCTAGCCACCCTCGCTTTACAACATACAATAAAGAGTCCCATAGGCATTACTCCTCACATATTTTACATGAGTCCATTCTGTCAAAGAGGGCTGTACCACACAGATAGATCCTCTCAGCGGGAGGCCCAGCTACTGGGTGCACAGGAAGCTTAGGTGTAGGCAGGATAGAGAAAGGACAGGACTGACAGAAACAGGCACGATTCACAGGCCGGAAGAGGGAGACAGCTATGCACTTCAAGGGCTCTGCAGTGTGTTTGGCGTCACGAAGAAAAGTATGGTGGACGCCAGGTGAGCATAACCTTTGCTATCAGATGATAATTTTCCTTTGCAGATACTGAAAAGTATCCTTCAGCCTAAAAGCACCTGATTAGAAGGATTTCATTGTCTCCTGTGTGCTGCATAACTTACATCAGAAAAAAGCAATAATGGCAAATGCAAGCTACCATCCATCTCATGTGATAACAGCATCTATTTACACACAGAGTGAGATTTGCTCACTTTAGTCTCACTTGCTGGTAGCAGAAAGACGTAGGGGCCTGCCCATGTTATGAGGGAGTGTCTGTTGAGGTTTAAGTTACGAGGAGTGGGTATTTCCATTGAGTGCTAAAGGCCAGGTGTGACACTGCACTCCATATTCTTCATAATGATATTATATGATGTATTTTATGCAAGATAAGTCATGTGAGATGTCACCGGAGAGATTTTTTGCTGAATATAATTATCCTACTTGTGTGCATGTATAATTCGTGCCTCTGAAGTTATGAATATTGACTATATCTCTGCATTTCAAATGTAGTTACACCTGGGGAACGCCCACTAGACAAGAGGCTTTCATTCTATACAATGGGTGGGGAATGGACCATTAGGAAAACAGTAGGCCTTAGGGGAAGCTTATCTCCCACCTGGGGAGCCTTCCTGTGAGTGCTCCAAACAGCCAGTGAGTGATGGCTGCTATAACTCTACAAGGATGGGATCAGACCCCATGTCTAGACTCCATCTTGGGATGTCAATAATTTTCCACAGACCAGTCTGGGGACCAAGCTTTGAAACAAAGGGTTCCCGCCATACGCAAAAGCTACATAAGGTGGAGAGTGACATCTGAGGTTCTTCGCTCCCCATACAAGAAGATGCCTGCAAACATCTGAGGAAGAAAGACTTAACTGGGGGAAGTGTTGGACCCAGGCTAAAGGGATTTCTAGCCTATGAGTGGAACACCAAGCTGTAAGCAAGTGAAGCTTGCCCCTTAAGAATCTGCAGCCTGTTTGTATCATCTGTTAGGGTGAGAAGCTGCTACTCATATCCAACCTATTTAGTATAATAAGCTTAGTTTGTACTTTTTGTTTATTTGCTAGGTAATCTGCTTTGATCTGTTTGCTATCCCTTATGCTCACTTAAAATCTGTCTTTTATAGTTGTTAAACTTATTTGTACTTTATCTAAACCAGTGTGTGGGAATCATAACTCAGGGGCAAAGGCTATTGCATATTCCTCTCCACATTGAGGGAGGGGGTGAACTTCAGGAGCATACATTGTACAGTTCCCTGTGCAGCGCAAGACGGTATAATTTTGAGTTTATACTCCAGAGAGGGTGTGTGCCTGAGGAGCTGGTAGGTGCCTTAGCTGTAGCCTTCCCATGCAGGGGCTGGTCAAAGAGCCTGCATGTAAGTGCAGTTGGCTGTGTCCCTACCTGTAGGTATGCTGGTGAAAGTGCAGGCTGGAGGGCTTTGAAGCTTGTCACAGTAGCACAGTGTAAAAGGGAGCCCAGGCTGGTGGTCGGAGGGCTCAGTGCCAGTTCCAGGTGGCACCCCAGGGGGAACTCGTCACACCAGGTTTACACCAGTATCACTCCATGCTACTTCTGGCATACAATATAAACAAGAGGAGCATGGGGCTCTGTTCCATCTCTGGAGGGCACTTCCATTTGAATGAAAGAAGGGGACAATGGACATACAGAGAGAAAGCAAGAGAACAAATTCCTGCTTTGAAGGAAAATAGAGTAAATGTGGGTGGGCGTTTACCAAGGCTGCTTTTTACCTGCGCTGCCCATCCCGCACACTGTATACACTGCCCTTGGTTCTAGGAGCTGCTGCACCTCACTGCACTAGCTCAGGAGCCCTCAGGGGAACCTCGAAAGCTTTGGAAGTGTCCTTTAGCCCAGCGAAATGCTGGATGGTGTTGAGCACAAAGCTGAATCATAGTGAGCCTCATCAGCCACAGCACAGCTGCTGAATTTAACGTAGCCAAATGCCTGGACAGACAACTCTGAAACCAAGCATTTAGGGTTTAAAACCAGCTGTAGGACAGCAGCAGCTGGAAGTCCATTGGCCATGTGAGATCCTGCAAAACCCTGCAGTTCATTCTGTGAGGAGCCAATGACATGGGGTTACTCTGTCTGATGGTTGAGGTCTGGTATTCCTTTTTGCAGGTACAATTTGCTCGCACAAATCTTGGGTTTGCAAGGTGGATCCCTGCCTAAAAATCTGAGCATTTGCGCCACTCCAGCACTCTGCTTTGCACCCAGATTTCAGTGGCAAGCGCCAAAAAGGGAGATGGCTGTTCTGAAAACTCTGGCCAACAAAGCAACAGTGATACTTTGGATCCTATGAAATCCTGCCTCTTACATGGGGCAAACCCCATGGATTGGCAAGTACAATGTGATAATCCTTGTAAACTGGCAGCAAAGTCAGCAGTGCCATTCATTAGTTTTCTGGCTATAGAGGGGAAATTCTCTTTGTAAAAGGGGTTTTAATGCCTGTATCTGCTTTACACAGTCAGTTAGTGTATTCTGGACAGCTAAGCGGAAGCCCATGAAATGAGCAAGGAAACTCATCTACAGAATAAACTCAACTACATCAGACAGTTCATTTGACTCATTATTGTTATTTTAATAAAGGAAATGTGTAAACATAACAAAGGCCTGACTGGTTTTCTACATGTAAACGTTGCCATGTTAACAACCGTCTGATGCGATATTGTGGTATAAATATTGCAGGTGTGAACACACTAACTGAAGTGACATGCCAACAGCTACAAAGCGTGGTATGGAACTGAAAGTGGCTTCGGGAACTCAGGGCCCTTCGTTCGCATTACAGCAACCTTCACTGAAAACTACAGCCTTTGTTGCATTAGGGGGGTGCAACGTAACAGAAATTCCCAGCAAGATTCCCAGGAACCCACAGCAGCAAGATCTGCATTTTCAGTGCTGGCTACAGTGCATATGGTCATATAACTGTGTAAATGCTAACGCTAGGCACAAGCAAGACACATCGATATTTGTTCTTATGGCACCTCACAGGAGTCACCCTTGAGGCAGTCCCTGATGAGATTTTGCTTGGCCATCGCAATATCCTGAGTAGGTAGGCCTTCTCCAGAAACCTTCATTATGTCTATTGAAAACTGTTGGTTTTCCCAATGAACCTCCATCTGAAATTGAAGTTAAATGCACACGTAACTACACCACTCCTGCACACCTCGTATGCATGCATATCAAGTGGGCTTCTGACTCTAAAGGCGCCCAGATTCACCTCTGAGCTACATACTGATCTCACAGCCTAAGCAGAAGTGTATAAACACTGCCACAGGAAAGATCAAAAGGGCCTTTAATGGAACTTGGTGTTGGAATATAGTCTATACAGCACAAAGCATTTAAAAAGGCATTTTGATGGTGAGGTGTCCCCTTTTAAAGGGAATTCTGTGTGTGTATGTGTATGTGTGTGTGTGTGAGAGAGAGAGAAACACATCTCTATGAAGTTTTTGTTTACAATTCTAAATAGAAACGAACAGTGCAGATTCCAGTGAACAAAGTCTGACTAAATTTCGAACCGAGACAAGATGTTATATGAAGCGCATACATTCATAGCTAGACATGATTAATAGGGGGTTTGGTTAGGTTTTGTACCTAACAGGAAAGGTTTTGTTAGAAAGGAAATTAATCCTGTTTAAGAGCTTTGATAACCTAACCATGTCCAAACCACGTTTCCAGTCTCATCTTTTTCTTCCCCCAGGTCCTTGCAGAGAGACAGAGAGAGAGAGGTGTTCTCAGAAAGGCTTAAAGGAGCGCCACAGCCAAATGGCTTTCCCCATTATAAAAACAATTCACGAGGGACATTGCATTAAAGAAAAGGAATGTCAATTGAAATTGCTAGAATGAAATGTGATACACAGGACTCAGAGAGGAAGCTGTATATACTGCATCACATTACACCACAAATTAATCCTGTCTGGTGGAGTGTCAAACGCATAGTTAACCATGATTATTATTAAGGTTCAGTAATACCCATTTAGCCTGTCAGATTACTTGTTCCCAGCTAATCTTTTTAGTTAAAAGGGAAGAAAAGCCGTTTCTCTGCTCATTTGACAATACAGTAGTGGCTAGCCTGACAGAACGTTAGACAAGCATCCACTGCAAATCTGTACACTCACAAGCTGTGTTATGCTCCAAACTCCCCTATGTCATGGTCTTGAGATGTCTGATTACAGAAGGGCCAGTGAGGCTCCAGGGATTCAACCATGTGAAAGAAAAAGAAATGTCCTCAACACCCATCTCAACAAGACACTTTAGGTCAGGCAACTGCATCAGAGGGATGTTCTGATGACCATGTGTTTAATCCATGTGCAAAACCCCTTGGGAAAAAAAGATCTCAGTTCGGACATCCCAAGTGGCTAGAATTGCCAAGTTTCTTTCTCTTTTAACCTGTATTTAGGTATATAACCTTTTTATTATGGTTATCATCTTTGTAATATCATTCATAGGTATGAACAGACAATGGTGATCGGTAACAGATGTGTGGAAATGTCAAGAGAGACCAGGTTTTTAAAAGCTTTCAATATCAGACCTTTCTATAAAAAAAGCCAACAAAAAGATTTTTTCTTTACATCCGTTAAAAAAGGGCTAATTCATTATAAAGCAACACCAAAAAATGTTAGAGAGAAAACGCTTGGTTTAAACTTCTTTTTTTATCCTCATTACAAAATACTCAATCTTTCCAATAAAATGATGTGTTGTGTGTGTTTTTTTTTCTTGCACTGACATGATCCTCTGAATGAAAAACCATCTGCTTTCACACCTGGGTAGGAACCAGGCCTTTTTAGGCAAATTTGTTTGTTGCTGTTTATTTGTGTTGTTGTACAAAGTTTCTAATAGAGCAAAAGCAGAGTCACTGCAGAAAGAAGCAATGAAACAAAGGAGGACGACGTTGATGGGCTTCCCAAGGTCGCTGCAGGTGCCAAACAATGGTTCCCAGGAGGGAGAAAAATGGTTGTTTAAAACAAATTTGGTGCATGTGGCAAGTGTGGATGTTTCCCGTGAGGTCCAAGGTGACATGTATGACAACAGACACAGGAAAGGTAACAAGGGGGAGGGGAAGAGAAGAAAGAAAGAAAAAGAAAGAGAGAGAGGAAATAGATAAAAAGAAAAAAAATAGGTCAAATATAGAAAACATAAGAATTAAAGGTTTATTTAACTTAGTAAATTGAAATGGCCAAAGGTTAGAGAAGAGCTTTAGCGCAGTAACACCAGCGAAAAGGCCAACTCGGCAGCTCAGCAATGCCATAAGCAGCACAGCAAGTTAAAATTCAGGGGGTGAGGGGTTAGCGAGCAAATGGATCAAAATAAATGATGGAACAGGAGGCTCAAACGTGAAACATGAGAAATGATTAGCTGGTATTTGAAAGGACAACAATGCCTTTTTCTAAGAAAAGACCTTTTGGAAGCAGACACTGCACCTAACAGCCTGTCCAAGTCCTGACCCAGTGCTCACTGTACTGAGGGTTTGGGTAATAGAAACACGTAATTACAGCCTTGAAAAAAGCTATATGGATGCAGGAATACCTCAGAGAAATCAGGCTCCGCTGGTTGGAGTCGTCGTAGACTACCCTCAAGCATACTGCTTTTATAACCACCTTTGTCCTTACAGTAAACTTGAGGACACCATAAAACTAGCCCCAGGACCATCTCAAGGGATTATATATAACAAATATATGTTTTGTCTACATGAAAGATTTTATTCCTAATGTAAGAAGGAGCAATGCTGGGTTGGAAACACTGATTCCAAGCCCTGCTGCGGAGAAGTCGTGGCCCATTCTGAAATCAAAAGGGAAATACTAAATAACCAACTACGAAATAACTAAGTGACCCCAGTGTAGAACCAGATCCTTGGCCGACATGAACTGCCATTACCACATTGACTTCAATGTATTTACGTGAGCTGGAGATTTGGTACGACGTTCTTCCCCAAGAGCCTATTAAGGGAATCTGCCCACAGAGGCTCTGAGTCTGCTAAGACGTCACAGGCCAAAGGTAAATCTCAGCCCTAAACAAGATCAAACAGCTAAAGCAGAAAAATCTTCTGCCCACTGCAGGTAACATGAATAATTTCATTGCATGGTGCTCTCCTTCTCTCTGAAGCAGTCTTCCATTCTGAGAAGGCAGAGAGCCCACGAGCTGGAGTAGATTGGATCAACACTGAAGGAAACTACACTCCAAAACAAGGACCTCTCCTCCAAGAACTCACTGAAGATGGTTCCCACTCATGTGGCTTGCTAGTGTTTTAAACAGCAGCTTTCAAAATGGCATGGTGATTCAAAACTTGGCTCCCCCTCTCCTTTGCAGTGGAGTAACAACTCGGGAGTAGTTCCACTGAAGTCAATGTGATTACACTGGTGAGATCAGAATAAGGCTATTTTAATCTATCTATGGCTTTATTAAGAAACCTATAAATAATGTTCTCTCTGCACTCTGCCTGGCATTTCAAAGATCGCATTTTCAAAAGGCCTGTCTCACTGCTCCTGCTATCTATAACCACTTAGCTGTTCCCTGACTGTTTCCCCAGGTACATTCCAGCATTCCATTGCACTGCAGTGGAAGGCTAAGGACAATGCCAGCACAGGAAATCTGCAGGGAGCCAACCTCAAGAAGGCTGAGGGAACTGAAACACTATTCAGCACTTAGACCCTTTCTCTTCAGTGACCCCCAAGAGCACAAAAGAACTAATTTACTGCTGATCTCAGCCTACTGCCATTGGTTGCCTGGCCCTGAAATGATCTTATGCAATTCTCCACCTCCCTCCCACCAGTCTCAGTTGTCCTTCAAATGCATGAGGGTAATAAGTATTAGAGCTATTGAAAATGCAAAACTGAGGGTGAGTTCTTTAATGAGTTACCAAATGTCCTTCCATCTGAAACTACAGACCTGTTAAGCACTCATCCCACTCTCTCTTTCCCCCCACACTCCCTTTCAAGCCCCAAGCATCCAGTGTTAACAGGTCACACTCATTTGTATCCTCCATGCTGCCAGTGGGCTTTACCCAGTAAAGTTTTGTCATGCACATTGCACAAGCTCTCAGCTACATCCCTCAGAAAGGGGAGGGAGGAATAGACCAAGGCCTCAAGTCTCAGCTACAGGACAGCGTGGGGAGAATTTGCTAACTGCTTTGAGGAAAAAAAATGAGAGACTCACAGATAAAGCTCTTAAGAAAAAAAAATAGAATGAAATAATTTCCATAATACTGATCATAGGCAACGATCACAGCATGGATGCTCTTCACTCAGGCTATGCAATGAGGCTGTGTCTACTGCTCCAGCTTGCCAGCTTTCAGATGTGTACATCTAGTGTTAACTTAAAATCACAGCTAGTTCAAGGGTCTTACTCCCAAAGGGACTTCTGTGGCAGAATTATTACTTGGGGCAAGAGAGGTCTGGAAAGGAGATTCTCCCAAACCTTTTCTCTCTCCTACAGGCTACCAAACTGCCAGCAAATCACTGTACTTTAGGGACTGTGTGGCTATTGCAGTATTTGTGACTGCACCTCGCTCCACGGGGAGAGAAATCCATGAAGGACGCAGTCTGTCCAAAAGGACTGCTGACATTATTCAATTTCTTTTGCCCAGTGGGTTACCCAGTGTAATTATTTTAGCAACAGGTTTGCTTTAGAAAGTGCTTTAATTTGGTCTCCATTTCATTTAATAAGGGCCATGCAGCACAGAACAATTTTAACCACACCAGCCAGCTCTTTACGCCTTCATGCCGCTGATAACTGTCCTGTATCAGCAAATGAGCAAAAAGCAAGCAGAAAGCAGGTTTGAAAGGGCAATCCATATTGTGAAAAGCGTGATACCAGGTATCTGAATTTCCCCTTGGCCCTAGCTTGAGTCAAGGGCCCTATTTACTGGTTTCAGAAATGCATTTTCTACCCAGCACTTTTCTCATCTGCATGTCTTGTTAGTTTACAGTGATACAACGGCAAGTATTTCCTGTGACTAGTCAGACAACAGTTTTTCATGGAGCATTCCTACAAGGTTTTTGCTGTGCTATACATACGCTTTGAATGGGTAACCAATTATGACAATGTCTTTAAGCAAGCAAATTGTCAGGGTTTATTCAGGCACATTAAGGGATGCAGCATAGTTGCATTAATTGAAAGCAGAAAACAATGGTAAAGCTTGTGGCGGTCATACCTGGGATTACAGTAGGCTGAGCTGAAGTCCTGAAAGCATAGTGTGCAGGCTTGGATTTCCCTTGCTGGTTCTCAGCTATTACGTAGACCTCATACTCTGCATTCCACTCTAGGGACTTAAGCATGACGTGGTCACTGCCAGAGGGGAGTCTGATCTCTGGTTTCCAGTCTGAGGACTGCTTCTGGGGGATGGTGAGAGGAGAGAGGGGGAAAAACCACAGTGCGTGGTCTTAATGGTCAGTTCTGAGATAGGAGGATGATCAACTAATAAACATCACACATAATGTAAAATAAACAGGGACTGGTTTCTCAGACAACTCAGCAGGTGCCAAATGGGAAATCTACTGCATGAGGCAGGTGAATCTGTCCCTAGGAAGGGGTGGCTGATTGAGAATTTATGAAATCTAAGCAGCATCTTCTCTACTTATTTCCCAGTACAGAGCTATCGTCTAAAGAAAACCCTGCTGCTTGTTCCTCTCCCCTCTGCCTGACACCAGATCACACACCTGTTTTAGAAAGACCAAGCCCCAGATCCTTCACACACGTTGCTGAAGCGTGAAACATACCAAGGTTTTTCAGAGGATTCTTTGCAGCGCTGGTACATAGAATTCAGACCATTTTGATGACAAAGCTTTGCTTCCAAACCAGGGGTGGGCCTAGCTTAGCAATTTTGTCTAGTCTGCTCTCTAGGGTCTCTTAGAGATTTTCAAAGCTGCCTAAAGAGATCTGGATTCATAATTTCTAATTTTAATGGAAACTGGGTGTTCAAATCCTTTTGGCAGCTTTGCAAACCTGTTACCAAGATCTTCTGAGTACTCAGTCTCCCCTGAGCTTGCTATTCTATGGCACCTCGATGGCGGATGAGGGCTGCCATTATCTCAACTCTTGCACAGCAAAAATGCAAGTTAAAACCCAGCAGTGAGTCGTGCTACTTGCTACTGTCACTGGGCAGCTCCTTTGCTTTTCTGCTTTTTACTGCTCTTACTGAGCCAGTCAGAGCAGTGAAATGGCGGTGGTGACTCTCAAAGACCAGCTGCTTAGTCTCTCCTCACAGACGAAAACGCGCCCCAGGAAATAAGTGATCCATATAAAGGACAGGACTAACAAAAATTATTATTATTTACATCCCTGGAACTAGAGGTTGATAATGTGATGGATTTAACCAGGACAACAAGTTACTGCACACAAGCTTTCCATATAAAACATCATTTCTTCCTCTGAGCATGAGCAGCTTGTTGGTTTATAGGTGGTTCACTCATTTAAATTAATTTCAGCATCAACAAATTAGGGAGTTGTCTTAGATGCAGGACAGTATATGCATGGATAAACAATACAGGAGAGCCCTTTTTATTCTTACTGCGAAGTATTCTATGCATGTTTTTTGTAAACCTTTCATGAAAGAGAAAAACAACTCAATTAGGAACAGTCACCGTTCTGGGTACATCTGAAAACCCCTATGAAGCCTATTTACTGAGATCTAGTGCTTTTATGTAGTTTGGAATTACCTTATGCATACTGATCATATTGGCATCTAAGCCTGACAATGGAAAATTCCTCCACTACGTTGCAAATAAACCTTCTCATTAGCCAATGAGGGTCCCCAGGGCAGTGCAGCATGTGCCTGCTTCAGAACATTGGTAACACATGGTTTGATGGTTTGGTGAAAAAAAGTGAAGTAAAGCAACAGGGAGA
Source organism: Chelonoidis abingdonii (assembly GCF_003597395.2). Classification (NCBI taxonomy): domain Eukaryota; kingdom Metazoa; phylum Chordata; order Testudines; family Testudinidae; genus Chelonoidis; species Chelonoidis abingdonii. Next base: position 15,751,498 of record NC_133786.1, on the reverse strand, counting down.
ACGCAGCGGGCGGGGTTTCCTGACAGTGGAACATTTGTTAGTGCAAAGTGCTGGAGTTGGTTTTAGAATATTAAATTTAAACAAAAAAGCCCAAAACAAAAGCCCACCAGCAACTGAGAATGCTTACTCTGTGCAAGCCCCTCCCCTCAGCAATGGCCTCTGGAAGATGGCTTGGATGATCTAACAGGTCTTCTTCATCTCTATCTTCTGGATTCTATGAAGCTAAATCACCTAGTAAGAATTTAACAACTCCCTCCTGTCAGAGGGGTGTTGGGAGGGCACCTGAGGGGATGCAAGAGTGCCTATGTCATTTCTAGCGCAAGCGCCAGGATTACTCTGCTTCCTTCACTCAGAGGTTCACTCACCCTACTGCATGAGATGAGTCTTATTGCAAAAGTGGTTTCCTGATGGCTGGTACAGAATTAATTCATGAGAGGGTCTACCAGGCTTAGTCTTGAAGACGTGCTTTGTAAATGCCCCAAAACTTCCACTAAAGGCTCTGGTACAGTTTAATTGCTACCAAGCACATTAATATTGGGGCAGATTGTCCAGACAATAGAAATGGCATCAGTAATTTTTAGCAAAACGTCCCCCAGCCCTAGAGATCCTCAGGACCTCAAGGCCACTTCATCACATTCTTATTCCTTAAGGCTGAGCTGTCACGTATTCTCTGATTAGGTGTTTTGCCTGCTGTAGAACAGGGAACATCAAACATTACCTAGCAAAAGCCAAGGTTAAAGTTGGCTTCATTTGTTCAGCTCACAGCAATGTTACCTATTCGTAATAAAACAATCCTTCTGTTGGGCATCTGCTCAAAATAGAGCACTGTGGGTTTCACAACCCTAGGCAATTACAGAGATCTAATTTACTTGGGCCTAATAAGGAATATCTTCAGATAGCGTCCCCCCACATGGCCATTAATACAGTTGCCCTTATATTGTCTCCATATAACACTGAATACAGTTGACCCAGTCACCTCGCCTCATGTTCTTTTTTTAAATCACTAGTGCACAATGATTTGTTACCAATATGTGGATTATCCAAGCATATAAGGTCAGCAGGGAAATACACCATGGAAGTTGTAACTTGTTAAGATAAGAGTTTGAAGTTAAATAATACCCCAGCTTTCAAGCCACTGACTGAGACCTACTCAAAATGTTGCTATTATGTTTCATAAGAACATGAAATTAAAAAAGAATATCTATGTGCTTGTTATCACCCATAGCAGTGCAGCCAGGGGGAGAGGGAGGAAGAGAAGGAAATGAATGGTCAAGGTCAAACTCAAGGAGAAAGTGGTGAGCTAAGAATTTTCTGCTAAATTCTGTATATTTTCATGCCTGTCTAATCCAACGCCACCTCATTTGTCCGGTGAGGCCATCTGTCATTTCTTGATGCCTAGACTGCAAGCTCCCTGGGGTAGAGACTGTTGTGCTTTGTTACCTGTCTGAATACCACCTAACACAGTACGGCCCTGGGTCTTGACTAGACTTCCTAGGTGCTATCTAAATACAAATCAACAACAAAAACAGCTCAGCAGCCTTGGCTATTGGTCATACTTACAGCTTTGTATTTGATCAGATAGTGTCTGATTGGGGAGCCTCCATCATCCTGCTTGATAAGGTTCACTTTAATGGAGTTCCCGTCTTCTCCAATCTGGCCCTCCAGTTTGGGTGCGCTGGGTTCCCCTGAAATAATGGTTTGACTCATATTTAATTTCCAGCCATTTCATAAAAATAAATACATAAACAAACCAAAGCCAGTAGAAGTGCACCATCATCCTGAAACACTTATGGGAAGGTTATCTGCTCCACCCTGGCTCACACCCACGTGGAAACGCATGTACACAGACGTGAGAACACATCCCTGTGCTCCTGAGAGATTCTAATATTTGCAAGGGTTAGAATTTTTAGCAGGTATTTGTGCTTCCAAAATTCAGGCGAAATTTTGCATGTGCCTAACCAGACGAAGGGCAGAAGCTGGGCTTAAAATATAGCTCCTTGATGTCTGCGACTCAGAAGCAGTTTTAAAGGTTTTCATTCTGAAATTCTTATGTTAAACAGCAGCAAAACAAAGTGGGTGTCAGTCTGTCAAACCAGCAGGGCCACTCTTCTGAAGCACATACAGAACAAGCTCTCTGTTTGAAGTGGCTAGCTTGCCTCTCCACTGAGAGACATGTTCCTCCTATATCTTTTTTTCTGGGTCTGCACACTGAACGCTTTTCAAATTCGAAAAAAATGTCGGGATTCTCCACCACCCTGCACCTTGTACTGTCATGTACAGCAGTGAAAAGTAAGCATAAAATATTACTGCATCAGAATAGCAGGATTTTACACTCAGTTTGCATTGGTGTAGATGGCTACACAGGATGCCTGGCAACGGGGAATTAGACCCTTGTCTCCAATTTTGTAATGTCATTTTAAAAAAAAAAAAAAAAAGAGAAAACATTCTCCTGATTTGCAGCTTAGGCCGTGTCCTCAAAGGACAAGAAGGGGTTAATCTCCATTTATCTAGGGCAATTTACCTGCCATCCACTAGTGGTGGCTCTTGCAGTTCTCAAGGCAAATAGTGAGTCAATTCCTGCCTATCGCATTTGTACAAGATCTGCAGAGGACACTTCCCCACCCCCACACAGTGAACATTTCCTCCTTGTGCTTTTACAATATCAGCTCTTCTAAATGAAACAAAAATTAACTTACATGACTTAATTACACTGTTACAAGTACTAACCTCCCATCTAGAGAGAACGCAGCTAGAGTCACATTTCTGTATGCACATTCCCTATAATACTCCCTTTGGTATTTCTCCAGGTTTCAGCTGTTTCTAATTCATATTGACATTTTTTACCTCCTGAAGTCTGTTTGGACCTGGCATTACTACTGTTTTGTTGTTTATTCATGGATTCGAAGGCCAGAAGAAACCATTGTGATAATTTAGATTTGACCTCCCATAAAACATGGGTCACAGAACTTCCCCAAAATAATTCCTAGAGCAGATCTTTCTGAAAACCCCCCATTTAATCTTGATTTTAAAATTGCCAGTGATGGAGAAACCACTATGATCCTCGGTAAATTGTTCCAATGGTTAATTATTTTCTCTGTTAAAAATGTATGCCTCATTTCTCACCTGAGTTTGTCTCGCTTCAACTTCCAGGCACTAGATTGTGTTAGACCTTTCTCTGCTCAACTGAAGAGCCCCTTATTAAATATTTGTTCCCCATGTAGGTACTTACACACTGTGATCAAGCCACCTCTTTTGCAACGAGAAGAAAAAAAAAATCAATGAATACAATTTTCCAAAGCACTTAAATGATTTAGAAGCCTTAGTCTCATTTTCAAAAGTAACACAGTCACTTGGGAGCCTAATTCCTGCTGACTTTCAATGAGACTTAGGTGCTTTTGGAGATTTTACCATTCAGCTTATTGAAAGGCAATGGGACTTAGGCTCCTAAGTTGGTTTGAAAACAGGGCTTACTGTAAAATTTTGAGAAGTGCTTAAGTCCCAATGTGAGTCAGTGGGTGCTTTTTAAAATTTAACCTACAGGCTCCTAAGTTACTTTAACGCTTAGAAAATTGTATCTCAAGTCTTGCTGAAAGTCAAAGGGACACAGGCTCTATTCTGTACTCATCCCCTTAGAATCTGAGTGCTTAACTCATTTCTCAAAATGTTACTTAGGCAATTTAGAAAGTGTTACCTAATGTCTTTGTGGGCAGCCAGACCCAGAAACTCCATGCTACTCTGAGGCTGCATTAAAGACCCAACTCCCAGCTCCATGAATCCAAAATCTGTAAGGACAACTCTGGAAGTTATCAGTGGTGGGGTACCAAGATACGACAATGGTTCACTATTAAGACTCAAATATTTGTTGTGTGAATAATTTTGGCTAATGTGATTAAAACATATGTTATGTTAAAGAGAGCAAGTACTGGCCTTATATTAGAAATGATGAAATTCTGTCAATCTACAGGTTTGAATGATAAGCCAAATCAGTCTCCCTTCATCTACTCCAGAAAGAACAATGTAACTAGCAAGGACTTTGTCTCCTTGTGAAGTGAGCTCGGGTAAATGCAGAGCTCCAACATTACAGCAATCGTTCCACTAAGAAGCCTGCACCATGAAAACACCCACTGTCTTCTCCTTTTTGGCTTCTGCATCAATGGGGTTTTTGTGCACATCCCCTCCAGAAACAAGTGTTCCCTCAACGCCCCCTTATTTGTTATGGTATGTTTTCTGCAGACTTAATTCCCTTTGGCTCACGAAGGAGAAAACAAAAAGGATGCATGATGCAAGTGCCAGTGGAAGCAGGGAAGTCTGCATGAAGATAGGCTTAAAAAATACACAAAAATAAATCTTGCCTCAGCCATTGTAAAGAGATGCATATAAAGTCCACACAGATTTTGCTTCCTTAAAGAATTACTAATGAAGGCAGACAAATCAGTCCAGAGAGTAACAGAATCCTGGCATTATAGACTAGCTACCAAGTACAGTTCTACACTGAAAAGTGGATCTGTGAAAATGGCACCTTCTTATTCATCAGATTTTCTCCTTGAAAACTTTTGGGATAAACCTGTTTGTAACTACTTTCTACTCCTCTTACCCTTGTGGATCTCACGCTGCTAAGAAATAGCAAGCTGGATTCTTATGAAATTTCACATATCAAACAGAACTATTAACCATCTCCAGTGCCAGTTTCTGGCCTTGGTTATCCTGTGCAGCCCCACTGAGCTAAGGGCGGCATGTGGCTCACAGAATTTTTGTTACTGGGGATGTAATGCATGAGAAGTAAAAATCTGGCTTGACTCTCAGATCCCAGCTTGAGTTTGCAAGGCTGGAACCCGGAAGAAGAAGAAGAAGAAGAAAAAAAAAAAGAAAATATCTATTGTAAATTGAGCAATTTACCCTGGAGTCACTCCCTGGCAGGTTTTCAATAGCAGTTAGGCGCCCTGGTGCTTTGCCTATCTGCATCTTATGGCACCTAAATACCTTTGAAAAGATTTCAAAACAGAAGAATTAATGAGCTATCTGATCTCAAATCTGCAGCTACCATTGCCTGAAGAGCATGTGACTTAGAGACCTCAGACAAGGAGAAAGGATAGGCCATTGGGTAGGGAGATTGCCTTCAGCCTGGAAGAGCTGGGATCAATTTCTCACTCTGCCAAACTTCCTGAGTGAGCTTGGGCAAGTCAATTAGTCTCTTCTGGCCTTAGCACCCCACTTGTAACACTGTTCTGATCTTGAGGTCTTTTGGACATTAATACATTAAAGAGTGTGAGGCACCCAGATACCAGTGGGGGCCATATAAGTGTTTACATAAGAACAGCCATACTGGGTCAGACCAAAGGTTCATCTAGCCCAGTATCCTGTCTTCTGACAGTGGCCAATGTCGCACCCCAGAGGGAATGAAGAGAACAGGGAATCATCAAATGATCCATTCCCTGTCGCTGATTCCCAGCCACTAGCAAACGAAACTAGATAGATGTGATACACACAGGAATTCTGCTTTAGTGCAGCACTGGAGTAGTGGATTTGCCTTTAAAATGTCCTTTTCCTCATGTGCATCATTTAAATATTCGTGCGTGTAAGGTTGCAGGGTGTTAGCTATTAGAAATCATCTCTCTTTTAAAGAGACTAGGCCACAATATATTGCACTGATAGCCTCCACACCTCCCTTGCCACCGCTAGCCCACATCTGATTGCTGACTTGCTATCTTTGCCACACCACTCTCCGATTCCATACCGCCTCCCTGCAATCTGCCTGCTAGCCGTGACAGCATAATGATGCAAGGTTAAATCAATAAAACCCTCTCAGCATGCTGTACTCCACCTTTTTGGTGCAAATTGATTTACATGTGCTCTGCCATTTGCTCCTGATGACGAGCCTTTGACTGCTCTGCAGTATTTCAATCCCATGATAGTTGTTGACAGAGCAATGACATAGTAAGGTGTAAAGCCATGGCTACACTGGTGCTTTACAGCGCTGCAACTTTCGCGCTCAGGGGTGTGAAAAAACACCCCCCTGAGCTGCAAGATACAGCGCTGTAAAGCCTCAGTGTAATCAGTGCCACAGTGCTGGGAGCGCGGCTCCCAGTGCTGCAAGCTACACCCATAGAGGATGTGGTTTACGTGCAGCGCTGGGACCACACTCATACTTCAAAGCGGTGCCGCGGCAGTGCTTTGAAGTTTCAAGTGTAGCCATACCCTGAAAATGTGATACTACCTCTCTGGTGCAACTTCCGTGGGTTTAGATGGAATCTGGGCCATTACCTCCATTAAGTTATTTTGGAAACTTATGACCAGGATTAATTTACAAGACGAACAAAAAGAAAAGAAAAATACCAGAGAGCAGCATGAAAACTCAGGCCTGTAATATTAAACAGCAGAGCCTCGAAAAGGGCCGGATGCAAAGCCAATGAAATCAAAAGGAGTCTTTCCCTTGACTTCCGCAGGGTTCAGATCCTATCTCCATTCACTGCTGATGTCCACACCATATAATTCACACTCGGAAAAGCTGTTCCCTTCTCTTTGCTCAGCAAAGATTTAATAGCAGAGGGCAGTTGTAAGGTCCTGTATTACTAAGACTTTCATTACTTCTGCCAAAGATACTACAGCGCATTTGCTACTAGTAGATTACAAAGCAGTTTAAAAATAATGGAAAATAAATTACACTTGTCAAAATAAATGAACAAAGTACATTGTGAGAGGCATTATCCTAGACTCTTTATTATTCATAAACTCACAGGTAATTTACATTGGTTCTTCCATTAATTAGTGACTATTAATGAAGATAATAATAATAGGAGGTATACTAATCTCCTAGAGCTGGAAGGGACCTTGAAAGGTCATTGAGGCCAGCCCCCTGCCTTCACTAGCAGGACCAATTTTTTTGCCCTGATTCCTAGGTGGCCCCCTCAAGGACTGAGCTCACAACCCTGGGTTTAGCAGGCCAATGCTCAAACCACTGAGCTATCCCTCCCCCCTAAATGTCTTGCCTATGCATGTAGTGCTAATCCCAGGTGTAGAATGCCAGGGCATGTAAAGAGCCATGCAAACTATTATGGTTTCACTAAACATGTTTTAATAGCTGGAATCATTTAGAGATTTCCAGCATGTTTCTATTTCTCGGAAAGAGACTCTGATTGACTCCATTATGGATAATTTTAGCAAACCCAATGCTATAATTATTTGTAAATTAAAATTTACAATTCAGCTGCAGTCAGCAGGCAGGGCTCCCAGCAAACTCCTAGGATTAATTATATTCTATCATCTGGTCTCCTTTTGAATCCCTAATTCTTGCAGATATTTTATCTAATCATTAGAAAAAGCATCTCTGTCAACTATAATTATACAAATGCAGAACACTCTTTTTGGTATTAGTATTTATTTATTTGAGTGTGTCTTAATGTGAACCACAAGGGACCAAGAGCATACACTATATATGAGAGGCAGGCAGTTCTCACATGCAACTCTTCTCAGTCCTAACCTGCAGCATCCTTGCTAGTCCAGCTCTGAGCCTCACAGCTCTGCACCACCATCTGAACGTGCAGCAATTCCTATTGTTCCAGCCATGGGCCTCTCTTGAGCAGAGACTGACTGTCATACCAAATTGTGGCAAAATGTTATTTTAAGATCTTCATAAAAGACTGATCCTGCACCACTGAAGCTAACAGAAATGCTGCCATTGGGCACAGAGTCGAGTTCAAATAATGACAAGGCTGAGGCATTAAAGATATAACATTTGTGACCTAAGAGTCTGATCCAACACTCAGAATAGGAAACTCTGATCTATACTTTGCTCCTCAGATGTTGTTCTGCTACATGATCCCAAAACACATGACAGTTAATAAGTCTGTAGGCTTTATTAGGATAAAAATGCACTTGGGAGTTTAATTGTAGCCTATTACTAGGAATTTGCAGGATGTCCATGGATGGGAAGAGCTCACCCTACATTCTCATGTTTTATCAGTTTGGATTTTGATTCAGGTATTTTTCACCCACAAATTAGAACCCTAGTTTAGTTGGATGACCAGGCATGGAGCTCTCACTAGATCACTGGTCCAGTTTGAAGCAAATGACACAAAGAAAGAGTTTTTTGAACTCCACTAAGGGTTCCCCCTGGTCTACAGCACAAGAGCTGCCTTACGTTGCTTCTGCACTACTGCCGGATATGCACCCGTCGTAAAAAAGGACAGAATTTGATGAACTGATTACCAAACTGGCCACCTAGATTTTAATCAAAGGACTTGTTATCATTGCTGTTGGCTTTCTAAGACTATATGTTTGCAAATCTCATTTCAGCTCCAGTTTCTCCAGGAATTATTAGTGCTTGGAGAATGAATGCCACTACACAGAGTGCAAATTAAAGGGAAACGAATGCTCACAGACTGGATAGCAAATATATATTGAGTTACTTCTCCTGGGCATCCTGAAAACAACAACAGCTTAACTGATCAATTCTTTTTTTCCCCCCTTCTCCAGTGCTACTGGAAAATACAACCAGGAAGGTTATTTCTTGTCATTATTGAGTTGATTCAAGTCAAGGAAGCTATTACAGAAATAATCGCACCAAGATTATTAACCAATAATTAACCAAGACTGAAGCAAATGTCCTGCCCAAACAAGCTGTTATTTAAAGGCAGTTTAAATGTTTTTCCAGACTAGCAACTGGCTTCAACAACAATCAGGGGCACCAATTGCTACTTATTATGCTAGACACTGAGTCATTTAGGCACTACTGAAAAACCCATGAGCTGCAATGCTTAGCCCTGTCCCCATATTGCTGAATCTTTGGCAAACTTGATCAATAGACCAGTAGGGATAACACCAGATCCACACTTCATTGTTATTTCCTCCCACAATAACCTCACAATGAAGAGACAACATTAATACATTAATAAATCTCAAGGCTAGAAGGGACCATCTAAACGGACCTCCTGTATAAAGTAGGCCAGAGAATTTCACCCAGTGATTGCTGCATCGAGCCTGACAACTTGTGGTTGATCTAAAAAACATCTCTTAGAAAAATGTCATCTTGATTTAAAGATTTCAAGTGATGGAGAATCCATCATATCCATTAGGAAGCTGTTCCAATGGTTAACTACCCTCCTATTAAAATTATTTCCAATTGGAATTTGTTAGTTTCAACTTCCAGCCACTGTATCTTGCTAGGGCTCGTTCTGCTTGGCTAAAGAGCCATCTACTACCAGAAATGTTCTCCCCATCTAAGTACTTGCGGTCTATGACCAAAGACTATCAACATCATGTCTGAAACCAAAAAAATCATAATAGCACAAACCCAGGTGAACAATATTCGTATCTCTATCCACATATATATATTTATATATTTGTCTCAAACAGGCAGGTGTAATCCATACACAGGGGCTGTAAAATAAAAATGTGTTAGTACGTTTCAACCAAAGAAGGAAGAAGTTTAGTGTAAAAACTTTAGTCCGGCAGAACCAGCAATCCTCTCATGAGTCAGAGTGTCAGTAGCTGAAGAGAAAAGGTCCTTATAAGATTAGAAAGAACTCAAGCTCAGAACATGCATCTCATCCACATGAACAGGGCTGGCAAGCAAGGGTGTATTAGAGGGGTGTTTATACACATGCCAGTCAGTTCCCATTTACACTGTGGCTCCTATGGATACTTCAGTTTAAGGAAATTCCCCAAGGGAGTCATTTAAATCAAGTATCAGACCTGTTAGACTTGCTGTGTATGATCCATTTACAAACACAATCTGCCCAAGGAGGAAATTCATACCAATGCAGAGGGAATGACAAGCCCTTTGGGGAGATTCTGTAGGGGCAGTGGGGTAGTGCTGCAGGATGGGAAGAGTTCTGTGCTATCTCTGGAGATAAACCATGAGATAAGACCTTTGTGTCTATATAGATTCGACAGCTCCAAAGGACATACAAAGGGACAGCAGCCTTTATTTCAGCCCAGAGGCTAGAGTATTAGCCATGAAAATTGGGGTTGCAAGTGTTACAGTGGGCAATTTCCAAGACCCATGTGTTTAATTCCCCACAAAAAAAGGATGGATTTCACCCAGGTATGTAAAACATACAGGTCTAAAATCAGTCTCAGATACTCTGCCGATCACAGGGGCGAGGCAGGCATATTCCAGGTCTACATTTGCCCCCTGGATGTTTGCTCCAGGAAGTGGAACTGGAAGTAAGCCAAGAAATACTCTAACTGTGAGGATGAGCGATGCTTGTTCTCTTTCTCAGGGCTTGTCCTATTTCCAGCTGATCGCTCCCTTCGGAGTTGAATGTGAGAAGAGCTTGGGTAGCTCTGGGTGAGCCCAGCAGTTTGCAGGGCAGCTAATACGCTGTGACCAGCTAGGCTCTTCCCAGCATTTCATCCTGCCACTGCACAACACGACAGGTTAAGAGTAAACTACTTCACAGTACGGGCATCTAGGGCATCCCTGTGAGCCCCACTGCATTGCTTCTTCCAGCCTCCAGATGTGCAACTTTGGGAAGGAGAAAAAACAATGCTTGGCTCTGCTAAGAATGGCAAAAAAGCATTCACATCTAAAGTGAATCAGCTGTCTTTCTTACTTCAGACACCACCGTCTCAGAACAGGCCATTGCAGTAACCACACTGGTTTACCACTTCCACAGTGGCCCACACCTAATGTTTCATAATGCATCTGGCCAACTCAACAGGGCTGTACATGTGAGAAGGGGACATTTTTGACTATCCCAAGATGCTGATCATTTTCATCACCATGAAGCATAAAGGTTCAGTCTTAGCTTTTAAATGCAGCTAGCGTATTGCAGATATCATTCCTAGTTATGTCGTTCTTGAATTCTTTTTTGATTCTTCCTAAATCATTAGTGTCAGTAATATCCTGCTGCAGTGAACCCCACAAACTGCAAAAATGCTTCCTTGTATCTATGTTAAATAGGCTGCCTTTTTAACCAAAAAAAAAAAAAAAAATCAAGTACTTCCTTGATCTCACATTGGAGCCATGTGGTCAGGATTTTCAGGAAAGGTCAGTGACTTTGGGACACTGTAAAGAATCCCTCGCTTTTATATAGCATTTTTCATCAGTAGATTTCTAAGCGCTTTAAAAAGGGAGGTAACTATCATTTCCCCCTTTTTATTGGGATGGGGAAACTGAGGCACAGGCAGGTGACATGATTTACCCAAGGTCATACAGCTGGCCACTGACAGAGTAGGAACAGAACCCAGATCTCCTGAGTCCCAACCCAATGCTCTATCTTGAATGGCTAAAATCGGTCAGATTTTCAGTAAGCGCTGAATACATGCCCTCTGAAGAGCAAAGCCCTTTAAAACAGCTCTAACTGGGCACCTGAAAATTGAGGGCACCCAGTATCATCAGTCAAAATACTTGGCTATCTGGCACTAATGCAAGATCCAGCATCTTTATTTCTCAGCACACCCAATTATCGTCTGGTTATCATCTATTTCATTTTTTGCAAAATGTGATCAAAGGAGCAGCTCGCTTCCTTACCCCTGCGCCACCAGGTAAATGGGACTAAATTGTGACAAAGGCTGCCACAATTTGAAACACAGAGCAGCCACATCTACACAATCAAAGGCATCAGAAATGGTAAATACACTAGGGCTGAGAGAAAGAGAATAGGAAAGAAGGCTTCATAACGCACACAAGAGAAGCAAACAAAAAACAAAACGACATGCAAAACAAGACAGCCAGGTCTTCATTCCTCATGGATGTCGCCCAATCAATTTTCAGAGCAGGAGGAAGGGCTTGGGGCATTGGGGGAAACGAAAGGACTGCTTCCATGCATGTGGTAAGGTTATTGGTATTAGTTTTGGTTCCTAGAAAAACCCCAGCCCAAATGCTTTCCTGGCAACATTCCAAAACAATAAGATAATTTAGAGTTAATGGGTAAAAAGCCAATTTGTGAGTTTCCAAACAATTTGTTTGCCTTACCCAGGGAAGCAGAAAAGCAGAGGTTTCCCCCTCTCTTTATAGTGTGCATGGAGTGTTAAGTGAGGTTGCAACAATCACAATATTAAATTATTTATTTTCTGGCTGCCACAAGCTTTAATTAGAAGCAATTTTATATCCTTAACTGCAAGGATCAATCATTTGCTTCCTGATTTCCTGGAGACCACCAGTTGCTGTAATTGTTAAATGACTTCTGATCCGGATTAATTCCCTTTCCTGACTGTGACAGATAATGTGTAGGAAGGATACAGTACTTTGGCAGGTGATGACCAGCAAAATATAGTTTCAATGGCGTTACTTCCGATGAAAAAATGTAAAGCTTGGGCACTGATTATATAATAAATAAATAATAAATAATTGGAGATATACCAATCTCCTAAAGCTGGAAGGGAGCTTGAAAGGTCATTGAGTCCAGCCCCCTGCCTTCCCTAGCAGGACCAGGTACTGACTTTTGCCCCAGATCCCTAAGTGGTTCCCTCAAGGATTGAATTCATAACTCTGAGTTTAGCAGGCCAATGCTCAAACCACTGAGCTATCCCTCCCCCCCACTGAGCTATCGATATACATATATAGGTTTCTAAAACCAGTTTCCATTCTTGCCACATTTATGCTTTTCTCATGATAAGAGAAAGTTTTTTGTTTTATGCTTATAAATGTTTATGTTTATAAACTAGCTTTTGGGGAGCTTCATAGGCTTTTTTATTTTGTGCCTTTTCATAGGCTAAAAAAAATTAGTGCCATCTAAAGAAAATCATTATCATAATCGTATTTGCAAAGAAAAGGTCAACAAAATGTTGCAACAGTCATATGAAATATGCTGCTTTACACTAGCTGAGGATCTGGCCCATATTTTCATACAAGTGTTCAGTAAAACTCAGGACAAAATCTCGTCCTCACTGAAAACAATCACAGTTTTGCCACTGACTTCAATAGGGCTAGGATTTCACCCAGAGTGTGTTTCCAAAGGTTACAGTGTTCCCAGAGAAGCTGATTCCGTTGTGTTCTCACACTGAATGAATCAAAAGATTAAGCCATAGGTTTTCTGCATATAAAGCTATCTTTCTAGCTCAGCGCAGATGGTTGGCTTTTAGTTCGTCACATGCAGATAACAGGTGGTGAGCAATCTCTCCAAAAAGTTTACAGAAGAAATTTTGAGCAATGGAATTTAGAGGTCCCTAATTGCTGGGGTTTTTTAATTCCCCCGAGATCTAGTCAACCAATCAGAACAAAGTTTTTTACCTTCTGTTCACCAGCGTGGACGACATCATCAGCACCATGCAAGCCACATGACAAAGTCACATGATACGCACGCACATGATTGGTTGAAAGGAAAGTGGAGGAGGTCACATGGAAAATACAAAAAATTAAAAAACTGATGTAAACAATGGGCAAGGGAAAAAATCAACAACAGAATTACAGACTAAATAAAATATAAACAAAATTAAAATTAGCCACTCTATATAAGAAACATCGGGAAGACAGTAAAATTGCCTGGAAATATAAGAATATTAACCCAGGGAAAGCACTGAGTTATGACACCAGTAAGTGTTAGGCACAGCTGCATCACTGCTTATTAATACCAAGTCAGGGAGCGAATAAACATTACTGAAGTGAAGGACCGTTGTCCCCGAACTTGGACAGCAGAAGGAATCCACAAGACTGTTGAAAAGAAAAAGGGAAGACATGTTATTCAGTAACAACCCAGGCACAAGAGGAGACAGAGAAACAGTCATCGCCAATGGTCTAGCAAGGATGGATCTTAGCATCTTGTATCAATTGAGCCTCGACTGCTGTAGGAAGAAAAATCTTTCTTAATAATAAGAGAAAAAAATCCATTCACGTATTACTCAGGCTGATGTTGCTAATCACTAAAATGCAACCACGACTTGCTAAGTCCAGCAATCAGCTCTGGAAAGTACATAACTTGTATCTAACTAAACCAACCTAAAGACTCAGAAATAGATCAAACAAATCATATCCAAAAAATCCCAGTGATAATGTGACATGGGAGCAGTTCCTGAGTGGGGAGAGGGCAGAATTGATTTGCACTGAAAGTTAGTGACAGATAGGGCACAAGGAAGACATGGACATTGCTAAATAGAGATGGGAACATGAACAGATTGTGAAGGGAGGGAAGGCAGGACAGGAGGACTGGAGGCCACTGAACCTATTTGTGGTTTTCCTCTGCCCAAATTACTGTCCCCTTTAAACTTTACTGTCTGCATTAAAGTGTTTACCTATCTTTGGTTATACTTTGGGTGGTGATTCCCAGTCACATGAAAGCTACTCTACACTCTGCACTGTAGCCTTAGTATAACTGAGCATCAAGCCATTGGTCTTCTTGATGCTATCACCTGGCAAGACAGGACATGTTACTACTTGGGCAAGAAGCAATGGTTAGAAAACAGAGAAAAAGATTATAAAAATTCTATGTAATTATGTCACGCTCACAATTACAGAAATCCAAGTGGGCAGACTACAAATACACTCCTCTGCCTGCCTTCCGAAAGTAGGGGTTTTGCTTACAAATTATATGTATTAATTATGACAAATTCACAGGTCTTGCATTTCATGAAGGTCACTGCTGGTTCTTCTGGAAGGAAGTTCTATGGCTGTAAGACAGTTGCTGAGGAGGATGTTTCCGAATTCCTTATCATCTCACCTTATTATTCTTTTGCACTACAGTTATTGTGGATGGTTTTGGTCATGAACAGGAGAAGCAGCCTCAGAGATCAGACCACAACCTGCCTAGTGAGAAGTTTATTTGAGGATAACATTTTAAAAAGTGCCCGGAAGTTTTAGGAGGCTAAGTCTTACTGAAAGCCAAGGGCATGTAGTATCACAAGGCACTTAGGCATTTCTGAAAATTTTACCCCAAGACTAGAACCTTGACTTTTATCATGTCCTTGGTGGGCAGTCAACTAGGTTATCAGAGCACTGGCTGGTTGCTCCAGCCATGGCTGTGTGTTCTGCACCAGATGGAACTCTTTTGGAGTCTAATCTTTCATTTCCAGGTAGAGTATGTAGTGAGAATCTGGAGGTCATGGATACATGGGTTGCTATGGCCATGTCTGCATCACACAGGATGGAGCAAAGCAGACTGACCGCTCAAAGGGGAAAGTATTTTCAACCATGGGGTCTTCAGCCCTCATTATCTCATGTGTGTATGTTATTATGGCACATTCCTGGGTCTTGCACTGGAGCCTGAAGGTGGCAAGCTTAGCAGTCATTCTCAGTTCTTCTAGAAGGGAATTCCATAGTCGTAGAGAAGTTCCAGATTCCCATTGATCTCACCCCATTATTCCTATGGATCACAGGTGATTGTGATCAGAGGGGTGCAACCACCAGATGAGACACTATTGGGCAGATTTTATGCCCGAAGGAATAAAAATCCAAGTCTCACTGTAAATCAGTGGAGATATGCTCTTAAATCCCTTAGGTGATTTTGAAAATCTCCTCCCATATGCTGCATATCCTGCACAAAACAAACTCCAAAACATTTGGACTCATCCGAAGTCCATAGTAGTCAACAGCAGAGTGACTTTGGGGAGCTCTGGATAAGACCCCCTGTTCATTTTTCTGTTCTGCCTTTAGGACTAGGGGTGTTAAGTAGCTATTCTCATAACTGGTTGGCCTTTAATTTCACCCAGTCTCTGAAAAAACGTTAGGGCAATACTTGAGCTGCTGTTCCAGCAGTAACAGTAATAAAATGATGCCAAGCCTCTGGAATGGCTGGCTGTTGCTAAGGTGGGGGTGGGTGGGTTTGGTCTTTGAATACAGCACATTAACATGCTGTAGAACAGCTTAGCATGGAAGCGAACACCTCTGCTATTTACATAAATGTACTGAATAAACGGATGACAATGAGGCAGTAAGAGGCAGGATTCCGTGTACATCGAAAAAGTTGAACTTCCATTCACGATAAAAAACAGAAGCTTTATCTATATATTTTAAATTTTGGGGCATGAAAAATGTTTGACACAAACTAACATTTTGCATCTTTCATGTGAAACAAGCAGTGTTCTTATTAAGCAACACTAAAAAATTTTGCATTTCTGACAGGAAATTCTATCTCCTAACTGCATCTGAGTCCAGAAATGCGGGAAAGGGCTGCAATCAACCCTTGCTTCCTGCAAGAAAAAAAACAAAACTGCATTAATAGCACTACTTATCGTCCCTCCAAAAAAACCCCAGGGAAACTGTGAGCGGAATAAAAAATACTCTTCTGCCAAATGAAGCAGCTTCCACTTTAAAAGCATTAGAAATTAGAATTCTGTACATTATACACACAAGAAAGATACTGAGAGGAAGAAACTGTTAACTGTGTTCACTGGGGGATAAAAGGAGACTTCATGCTAGATGCAAGACCAAAGACAGGGCTGGTGATACACAGTATGTTTTTCTCTCTTCTTGCAGCTTTGGACTGAACATCCTCCCAACCTCCCCTAAAAAAGACGTGTGTTACATGCTTTTAGTATATCTGCTTCATGGCTTCCAACCCACTGCAAATAACCATGGTTTCATCTCAGGCGAACACACACACAAACAGTGTTACTGAAAACCAAAGCAAGCTAGCACATATCTGCCTGAGAATTCAGTGTTTGCAGAGTAAATAGCTATGTTTTGCTCAATCACCTTGCTCCATCTCCCAGGATTGTATTGCAAATATTTGCCTGGATTGTGTGAAATGCTACAAAGCTCCCGAAGACACAGGTTGTGCAAAATGCATCGGACAGCCCTGTTCAGTGAAGTGGCCTGTGTGTTGCTTACCCTTCTGCTGGACACTATACAGTAAAACTGTTTGTTTTTTGTCTACACATCAACTAATGCCGTTGTGCTTTTCAGCTCTTTTGTTATTCTGCTGAGGTTTGTCACTATAGTATCTAGGCCCATGAGGAAGAGCAGTCTAGTGGACAGGGCACTGACCTAGAATTCAGGAAACCTGGGCTCGATTTCCAGCTCAGCTAGACACAGATCTTCTAGCAACTGTTTATTCAAGACTGTGCCTCAATTCCCCTCTGTGTAAAATGGGGACAGTATTCCCCTCTTGTAGGATCAAATCCATTAATGATTTGGAGGTGCCTGGATACCAGGGTAATGAGCGCCATGTAAGTATCCAGACTGATCCATTGGGAGAATCGCAGCCCTCTTGATGAGGAAGTGCTCCTACCTCCCTGCGCTTCCTTCACCATTCCAATGCAGTATAGATAGGAAGAAAAATCATTCCATGAGCTGCCTCCTTACTGTCCTATTGCAAACAGTCCTTCCCCTGCTGACAGTCTGTCTCCTGGTCTTTGGGCCGTGTGTTGTTCTGGTCTAGCCAATGACTTCAGCATGGCTGTGCAGGGAAAACCACCAAGGTGAGTGACAGTACACAGCTTCCTGGATCTTCCTCTTCATTCTCATCTTCATCACCACCACCACCACTTCAGTTTTGACTGGATTCCCCATAAACCCTCTCCAACAAATGCTTGACGGAAAATGATCCTTTGGGGAGTGAGTGGAAGTGTTCATTAAATGTTAGTTTACACTATTTGATTTTTAAAAACTAAAAATCCCTGTGTTTCTAGTAAACCTGTGTTTGCAATTTCCAACCAATGCTTGGCATGGGAGGGGCATGCTGGGGCCTTATCACCCGCATGCTCACACATCCATTAATGCCAGATTGTTGCTTAAGCCTTAAAAGACATCAAAATAACAAGGCATGTGTTTTGATTGCTGATGATGGAAGATCTACACTTTAACAACCAGCTCTCAGGACCAAGGGGGAGCAGTTCCCGTCTACTCACTCATCTGTTCTGTGCTTTCGGATCTGGTAGGAGGCTGGGTTGCTATGGAAACACGAAGGAATGGAAAGGTGAAACATAGCATGAAAATAAAAATTAGGAGTGGGGGGGGGAGAGGAAGAGGGAGATAAGGAGAAATGAAGCCTAATGAGGAGGAGACAGTCGGGGCTGCACACAATCTATGCCCCATATTTATAAATATTAGACAAAGGTTTCTATGTAAGTTGCGTCATGCTAGGATTCCCCACCCCCACTCCCACTGCAACACCTGAATTCCAGACAAACAAGGGGCTCTTCCCTGTTTTCAGAACCTGTGACTGCAGCTGTGTGTTTCTCAGAGATGGCAGGGGCTCCCACAGACCTTCACAACGGCATTGTTTCCAGGGATGCTTGTAGGCTCAGAGTTCTGAGCTGCACCAAACCTCAAAGGAGCCAGACAAAGCTGCTGCAGTTTCACATGGTTTCTACCCAAAACAATAATTCTCTGGGACTCTCTGAAACCCAGCTCGTTTCACCCTAAACTTGGCTGTGGCTAAACCAACATCTGAATTGCCAAGGAACCCACCAATGCAGGATGCTATCTCTGACATTGGCCAATATCTGCTGCTTCAGAGGAAGGTGCAAAAAGACCCCACAGTGGACAATTAGAAGATAGCCTGCTCCTCCCATTTGCCCCAAAGACAAGACTTTCTATCCCTTCTATATTTGTTGTCCCATCCAGTGTGACTGGGTGTTCTCTGCCCAGGCCCTTATCGACTCCCGCTGAGCTCTGGCTCTCAACGATACCTGTGCCAGTGAGTTCAGGAGCACCACAATGACCTCAGGCAAACCTCCAGCCTTACTTCCCTACTGTACCTAATTATTGCCAAACATACGGCAAGCAGCAGTGGGCTAAAAGGCAGAGCTATACGAACCAGCTCAGTTCTAACGTTACGACCTCCAGGTGCCTTTACACTCCTCTGTGCTGCGTGTTCATACCCTTCCCCTTTCTTTCTTCCAAACAATGGCTATACTGGGAACCAAGGCAAAATCGAAAGAGGTGAGGTCCCATGGGCAGAGTTCACTTTCACGCTCCAGAAAAAAACAAACAAAAACGGCCTTGGAGGAAGCAATAAAGTATTAAGGTGGCAGCTTTGAGGGGGGACAGATTCAAAGCCCCTTACAAACATCATGAACAGCACTCATCACTCCACACCAGAGAGGAAAGGCAGAGTGTACAAGCACAAATGCCAGCATCACTCCTGCATGGATTGCTAGGAACAGCGGACCCAGAGCAAAACAAGTCTCCGTTTCCAAATGCCAGAGGGGCCACAGCATGACCCACAGTTCGGAGGGATTTTTTTTTTTTTTTTTAAACAACACCAAGTAACTTCCTTATCTTTTAAAAAACAGAGGAGCTGATAGTCTTCCCCATAGGGCACCAGATCTAGTGCTGCAGGCTGGTGTGTAAGTAGCTAAGCCTGGGTTTAATTCCTCCTCCTTTCTCATGCTGGCATTAGTCTTGCTGACCTCAGCCATGAACGAGATGGGAGAGGGGGAGAGACCCCTGTGTGATTCGCAGCCTAAATCTGATGATGCAGATTTAAGAGGATCAAACAGGATTGAAAGAAATTATTTCCTTCTGCAGCCCAAGGAGGCAACTTAGCAGCAGACTTAGGGAGACACTAGCCATTATCTGTTGATCATTTCAGTACTTCCCTTTTTTGGCTAGGACACTAACCTCTCTCGCTGTTCTGCCAGAATAAGCTCAGGAAACTACCCTTTGACCAGACCAGCAGGCTACCCCCACAAAATGGGAAAGGAATGCAAAATGCTAGGGGCGAAAGGTCCCACTGAAGTCCATGGCAAAACTCCCAATGACTTCACTCTACATCTTTCTATTGACTTCTCTTCCTACATCTAGCTGGAAGATTGAGTATCCATTTGCCTTCCTGTCCACTGCTTAGGAATTCAGCTTGGGCTATTCGCAGTCTCTTTACTGAGAGGGTTTAGTCTTTGCCCATGTAAAAGAACTCATGTTAGGCAGATTGCACCACTACTGGTGGTGAGACACATGCAGAGCACAGCAAAGCCAAGCCAAGGCTCCCTTCATACTCACTGTCTGCGAAATGGGCGGGCGGGGCAACAGGAGTTGCTAAAGAAAGAGAACGGAATGTGAAAGGGGGAAGAAATTCTTGATAAATGCAGCCAAAGGAAGGAAAACAGCAAAGTGTGAAATGGCAGGATCCCCTTGGAGTAAGGATTTTTTGACAAGCCTGTGCATAAGAAGAGGAGAATGAAAGACAAAGCTGCCTTCTGTTAAAGGGAAACCGACAGGCTCTATATCTTGCAAGGCCCGTGTTCCTCTAATGTAAACTAATTTCTCCCCAGTGCATCTCCAGTGAACACCACTTACTTCACTAAGCTGCTCCAGCTGTACGCCATGAGCCCAAACCAACGGCCATGGATTGCAATGGAGATAATGGCCAATGCATCAGGCCTCATGTAAGTGAGAGCAGAATGTGGCCCCTGTAAACGGCGGCAATGGTCAATTCCATTGATAAGAGACAAAGCAGGACAGAGACATGTGTCCCCTTCCACTGGTTTAAGGATGAGGGATGTGACCAAGTGTTATAAGGGAAGCAGAATCCTGAACTTGGGTCTTTGCAGATACAGAGTAGTGAAAACTAGTGTCATCTTTCATTTTGTCTTAAACTGGATTTATTGGTAATCTTTAATCCTTTTACGGGTCAGGGATCATTGAAATGTTGTTCTTTCAAATTAAGGCATAAACAAAGGAATTTTAGTTCCCCTTTGAACCCCACCTGCACTGCAGCCAGAAGCTCGAGGGCCTTGAACTGAAGCAGCACGTGTGAGGCAAGTACGCAGCTCATGTTTGTTTTCAAACAATTATGAGGGATGCTGCTAAAAATGAGTCTGGGGGGCTCAAGCATATACAACCAACAAACCAAACCAGAGACATCCTTCCAGCACCACAATCTGTGAGTGCACTGTTACACTATTAACGATTTGGGGGCCTATAGTCCTAAGGTTAGGGAGAAACTGTTTTTCTCACTAATCACCAGAATAAAGCAAACACCTCACACAATCATAACAACAGCAGGCATTACAAAACCACATCCCTTTGACATTCAAACAGAAATTCTCAGCAAGAAAACAGAGTTTTGGCTGGTACTAAAATGCAACTCCAGCATTCCTGTCCATAAAGTCTCTTGAAAGAAATCATGCTGTGGCCCCCATGTCAGACTAGACCCTACTCCTCAAATGGCATGCTAAATCCACCCATGTGAAACCTTCCACATTTATTCCTGATGGATTTAGTTCAACAAACCATGAGATTACAGTTAACACAGATTTCTCTGCATCCAAATGTAATAGTTATTCTTTTTAATTTCCAAGATGTTGTCATAAGTAGATAGGTAAGGTAAGGGTTAAGTTTCTTTTACCTGGAAAGGGTAACCAA
Source organism: Chelonoidis abingdonii (assembly GCF_003597395.2). Classification (NCBI taxonomy): domain Eukaryota; kingdom Metazoa; phylum Chordata; order Testudines; family Testudinidae; genus Chelonoidis; species Chelonoidis abingdonii. The sequence goes on along the minus strand of NC_133786.1, from coordinate 15,730,314 downwards.
ACACCTGACCAGAGGACCAATCAGAGAACTGGATTGTTTAAAAGTCAGGGGCGGGAATTTGTATACTCAGGGTCTTTTGTTGTTTTCTCGGCTATGGGTAAACAAGTTTCCTTCTAACTCTCTCTTATCTCAAATATTCTACTAAAAGTCTGTGAGTACAAAGGAAAGCAAAGTAATTCGGCTATGAAGAGCTTTGTGTGGTATGTACAGATGTGGATTGCTGTGTCTTTGTTGTTTCCTCGGCTGTGAGGGACAAGCTTCCTCCTAACTCCATCTTATCTGAAAGTTTCTCCTAAACATCTGTGAGTACAAAGGAAAGCAAAGTAATTCGGCTATGATGAGCTTTGTGTTGTATTTACATGTGTGTTGATTTGTGAAGATGTATAGTAAGTATAATCTATAATTAGTCATACAAAAGCAAAATCTTTCTGTTTTAGGGGTTTTCCATGACTATCTACTTTCTCTTTCTCGCTCCCCAGCGATGCAGCAAATTAAGAAGTTACATTCAAGCAATTAAATTCTAAAGGTTATCAACTCAATCACTGAGGAAAGATTTAGTGACAAATCTTAACAATACTGGCTCTCCAATCTTTATTCCCCTTACTCTCTCCAAACTGCAATCAGTATCTTCTTAATCAAGCAGATTGTCTGTTTTCCATCTGGCAACATTTTGATAGTGGCTACTTTTTTAAAAAGTGGGAAATTGCTTGCTGTGTTTAGATGGTTTTGGGGATCACGCGGGGGGCAGGGAGGGGGCTTGTTGATTAATGGTATCACAGTACAGATCCTGATCACTGATGCTTTCTGTAACAGAATGCACCTAATTTGGTGGCTAAATATTTTCAATTTTAGATATCCAGCCTTGGCCAGCTTTGTTCTTACATGCCCTGTTAATGCTCTACTATTTTAATGTATTAATGCAAACTTCACACAGCAGACACCTGTCAAGAAGGTCACCTTGCTGTCCAAGAACACGTCTCACTTATCAGCATGTCTCCCTTTATTCTATGGCACAAGAATCAGCTTTTCCAAGAACACGTCCCACTTATCAGCATGTCTCCCTTTATTCTAAGGCACAAGAATCAGCTTTTCCTGATGTGATGTGTTAATACAGGGTGCATTAGCGCCAAGATGGGAGCTTCCAACCTACTGGGCACAGAGGTGTCAAATAGAATTTTGGATGGCGTCTAATGGCCAAGCTCACATTTGACTCCTTGAAAATTCCATAGCTCACCGGATTCTCCCGTAAGAGATGTGACTAGTGACTTCAGCTCTATCGCACACAGAGCTGCAGCTCTCACTCCAAGTTCAAGAGGTATACACTAGATTAATGAAAAAAGGCTGGTGTAGTAATAGCTTAGAGGCTTGAACACCTTGGACAGTCCTCAATCTCACTGATATCCATAAATTGGGGGATCAATCTTTTTGAATAGGTTGGAATTGACTACAGTAAACAGCTTTGCTTTGTATGTTTTAGTAATCCTGATGCTCCTTGCAACCTGGTCAAGAATGCCCATAGGGTACTGCTGCTTTATGAGATTTCCCACATGGAGTGTGATGGTGTTAGTTGCCAAGGGAGTCAGGGTGGCATCTGCAATAACTATGTAATAATCTGCACCTGTCCTCTTTGTTCACTGGCTCTTCTTAGGGGGTGTATTCATGTAACATTATGGTGCTTCCTCCACAATTCACTCGAAAAAGTTCTTAGAATATCAGTGGTGGTCTAAGATGTCAAACATGATGTATTATAGGTGCAAAGCCTCTCCTTGAGACAGCTCTCTGCTCATCAGGCCAACATAGCTGCACGGCTCATAAACTTACACTTGGCTGGAAGTTCTTCATATGACCCAGCCGCAATGATCAGCTAAAAGTGGTTTGTTTTGTTCTTTAATTCTTTAAACTCATTCATTTAAGACATGGTCGAGGACATCAACATTATTGCTACGCTGCCCCTCAAACCACAAGCCGTTTAAAGTGCTACCGTCTCACTTTTTTCATGGTTAACTAGCGCTGGCTGACTCACTGCAGCATATTTGGAGAGGTGTCACCACCAAAATATTTTCATAACCCCAGGACAAAATAGTGACAAACTTAAACATGTTTTGTTATTCTATCAACATGTTTGCTCTGGAGTTTAAAAATATGCTCTAAATTTCGCATCAATTACATTTTCAGTGGCTTTCAAAGAATAAACCGAGATGATGATGCTGATGATGATTTGAAGCATTCTGTCTTTCCTTCTGCAAACTTATCTAAATGGCAAAAGGGGCACTTGTGACTAAGAGCGTTGGCTACTATTCCTGGGGCACCTTCAGAACACGAGATATTGAAACAGAACTGGGCTTAACCAGAACATTTTCTGTTCCTCTTCCAGCTGAGTAGCAATGTAAGAACTGTCCAGAAACTGGTGATCTTTAACTTGAATTAACTTATTTATCAGGATTGAGAGACAAAATATAATGTATTTGTCAGTAGTAAGACATTCTTTATTATCTGCTTTAAATTTAAGAAACGTATGCAAACCTGAAAATCAGTATCATCATGCAAATCAGTTACACAATCTCCTACAAAAACAAGTCACTAGGGTGCTTACAGCATTCTTTTCGCAGGACTCGCTGTCTGAAAAACTGCCGCATGAAAAGTAGCCATTGCTTCGTGCCTTCCTACTGAGGGCCAGATTCTGGTATCTTTACTCATGTGGAAGACCATCTTTATTCCACAAGTGGTTCCACTGATGTCAGGACTATTCTATCCTAGTCTTTTTAAGTTATTGTGCAGCTCTCCTTCACTGATCACCAGCTTCCGCTGGTGAGAGAGACAAGCTTTCGAGCTTACACAGCTCTTCACTGAGTGTCTCTCTCACCAACAGAAGCTGATTCAGCAAAAAGATATTCCCTCACCTACCCTGTCTCTCTAATATCCTGGGATCAACAAGGCTACAACAATGGTCACGTAGGCATTTCTGAAAATTTTACTCACTGTGACTACATCTGTCAGGTGTGGTTCTATTTTTCTCATTTCCTGTCACCAGGGGAAATTGTGCGGAGTTTTCAAAAAATGGTGTAATTAAATATTTTAGGTACCCCGTGCTATGTGTTTATATTAGCACGGACAAGGCTGATGAAGACAACTCATGGAACAAAGTCCTATTTAGCATGAGTAAAAGCATGAGATTGTAGCCCTCAGCATCAGTCTCAGACTCCTTTCTGCTACTCCTTCTACAATGCTGAGTCCCCAGCCCAAGACCCGAGGAGGCAGCACTGTGCCATGTTTTCCAAGGAACCTCAGTGCATCACGTACATCCAACAGCATTCCCTTGGCTTCCCTTTGCCACAATATTCCCAAGTAATTTAGAAGAGCAAAGCTGGTGTGAAATTCCATCCCAAAACCTTGCTGACTCCCTGCTGTGAGACTATGAAATCCCAGAGGGTCTTTCCTGGTCTGTAAAAGCAGCAAAGAGTCTTGTGGCACTTATAAACTAAACAGATGTTTTGGAAGATCGTAGTCTGATCTTCCATCAGTTGCATGAACAAATCAAACCATTTCAAAAGCCCCTGAGGTAATACAATATGGTGTATTCTTATGGAACCGCCTTCACGCACACATTCACAGAGAACATCAGAGTCTCTTGTAAGCTGGAGGGAAGGAAAGGAAAGTTGCAAAGAGATTGAAAGATGGAGGAGTATAAGAGGCAGAGACAGGGCTTCGGACAACTAGGGTGGTGCTAGTGAGTGGAGAGCCACTGTCAAGGGAGATGTGTCAGGGAGGAGGCTGAGGTGGAAGCAGCTGTTCAGAGGCAGGAGAAGTTGGCTGAGGCAAGATCGTGATACATCTTGAAAACCAGGAGGGCAACTCTGAGCCTGATTCAGAGCTAGGTGAGATGGCAGAGAAGGGGATGGGAGCAGGTAGAAAAAGAGTGAAAAGGAAACAGCATTGCAATAATGATGCTCCAATCCCTCAGAGCTCTTCTGTTAAGCGATCTTGTTCAATGTCTGCTCTAACTTCCTCAGCTCCCTAGAGGCACTGGGCCCTTCACAGCCTGATCTTCATTCCTTATCAAGGTCCTGATTCTGCCACCTGATTCAAGTGGCATCTGGTGCTTACCCAGAGTGGTCGCAGTGGACACAGTGGGGTGGCCTGTGAGTACATGCTGCTCACAATCAAGATGGCAGAGTTTGGCCCTAATGTTAGAGCATGTTAAATCACTATTCTGGTTAGATTTTGTGCACTTTCAGGTGCTTGATCCCCACAACAGATTCCAGCCATCCTGTCTACATAATCACAGGACAGATCACTGCGTCCAGCCTGCCTTACCTACTCTCTATAAAGTTGCACTATGGTGAGTCTCTGTGGTCATCCATCATCAATTCCATTGTTTTTTCTACAATGACCTACAGGAGAACCCGACAGCTGTCCTGACCAAGCCTCTGAAATAATTTATCCCCCTCTCTCATCACTCTATGCTTTGCTCCTTCTTTCACACTATTCCCCTACATGGAACAACCTCCACGAATCATTTTACATCTCCTCCTCACACCTGGTCTCCCATCACCATCTCCTCTAGCTTCATCTGCTCCAACGATCACATTGCAAGAGGTAGTTGGTGCACTTGTTCACATTAAGCTCTGAAAACTCCAATGAGCAGGAGTATGTCTCAGCCTGTATCAACTGACATGCCAGGGCACCTGCAGCTCTGTCCCATCAAACAGGAGAAGACGCATTTTGGTCCAGAAAACCAAATTCTAGATGACGGCTCCATATTTTAAGTGAAAATGCCATATTACAGGTGTGATTTAACTCTGCTGTTGTAAGAGCCATAGAATTGCCACCAGATGATGTGCATGTGGCTTGGCAGCCATATCTAGAGCTATGACTGTGAGCATGGCTTCTGATATCCTTTTTTGTTGCACAATTCAGTCCCTTTCCCCCCTCTTTATGGCATTCATCATCATAGAGCTAAGTGCCTGTGTCTTTATCTCCCCAGCGTATCACTGCTGCTGTCCAATTCAGAACACGCTGCCAAACCAATTGCTAGATGGCTATAATACTAACTGTGATTAACTTTATATGAGGTATAAATTACTTCTGCTAAAATTATAGGTTCCAAACAATGTAGGCAGAATACTGCACACATGTCCAGGAATCACAATAGGTGAGACATTTCTTCCCATTGACCTTATCCTATTTGTAATTGGTACAATCTCAAATTCTATCAGCCACCTCTATACATATCTATCTAGCTATCTGTTAGTCAACACACTGATCTATCTAGTGATCTACCCAAACTTTGATTTTCCTATAGAACCACAGTATTTCACCACCAATAGCTCAAGAATCCTATGGGTAAAATCCTGGTCCTACTGAAGTCAACAGCCAATCTCTTAACTTCAGTGAAGCCAGAATTTCACAACATATATCTGCTGATACACTTTTCGGGAGCTGCAATATCTTCTGGCAAGTTTCTGAGAACACAAACATGGTGGTAACAGCCCAGTAAAGGCTGCCACTAGAATTTTGGCCACAGGATCAGCTCACCAGAAGGCGGTATGTCGTAATACAGCAAGCAGCTGCTACTGCAATTCTAACCGAGCTGAAGTGGCATCTCCTCACTGCCATGCTGTTAATCTGAAAGGCAGGAATAGCTATGGAATATGTGATGAATGCTTTTTGACTAAGCCTGGATGACAAACCAAAGTGTTCTAAATAAACAAACCCATCAAACCCATCATCAATTTCCTGCAGTTAATTTTGGATTTTTGCCGGTGGAGAAGTAGATATGTCTGTGCACTAAAGGGAAAGTGGCTGCAATCCATTTAATTGCTGGAGGACTGTAAATGCTACTAAGAATAGAACTTGTTAAAAGGAGGGGGAAAATTGTGAACATTTTCTCAAAATTTTTCCCCTTTTACTTCCAAATTTTGAAAAAACGCAGAATTTTTGAAAATTTCTGAGTTGGCAAAAAAACAAAAAAAATCTTCTTAAATGTTGAAGTTCTTTGCTGTTTGTTTTTCTGAATGTCTAAAGTTCATGAAAACTTGAAAATTTTTAATGAGTGCTAACCTAGAAACATTCTGCTACTCCACTCCGCAACTGCTGATCCAGCAGTGCCCATTTTCTTTAGAAAAAATCCTTGCAAGTGGCAAACCTTTGATATTGCATGCTGTACAACAGGGAGAAGGCCTCTGAGCTCAGTTCAACAGAGAGCCACATTACGCACAGCAGAATGGCTACTCTAGGGTCAGTGTTATTAGGAGATGCCTAGTACCGGCTACTTTTTTCTAAGGACAAGAAGAGGGAGAAAAAACTACATTAAATGCTAGAGCTAGGGCATGTTAGAGGAGCATTCCAGGGATGGCTAGAAAGAAAGAGAAATGCAGAGAGGCACTTACGTGAATGAGGAATGCCTGCGATTTTCCATAGATGGAACACAGACAAAAAGAAAAGAAATACACCCAAAAACAAAAATGTCAAAGAGATGAAGAGAGGCGATAGAGACCATGGAGCTGGAAATTCAGAACAACAGGTGCTGTACTCAATGGAGAGGGGTCAGACAAGGGGATTACTGCAACAAGGTGAGAAGTAATACGGGATTTGGCTTGTCATATGGGATTAGGTTCTCTTGGAACACGATGCTTGCACCATTCTGTACAAGCTGCACTGTTCAGTGCTGCTGGGCTTGATAGCCAGGGTGATCAGGAGTGTGGCTACCTATGGGACTGTGCAAAACTCTGAGGGGCTCCAGAATGATCAGTGGCAGTGTGTTACAGCATCACGGAGGAGACAGCTCTGAACTCATGACAGCGCCTGCAAAGCGTCGTTAGCTTGAGCAGAGCCAGGAGAGCGGGAGATGCATGTGGACATGTTCAGGCCCACCCTTGTGAAGGGGGTGAACACCACATCAAACACCATGCGGGATGTGGCAGGAATGCACAAGGAGTCAACTCGGACTGACCAAGGATCTTAAGTCCTTTGCTGAGATCAGATATAAGAGAGTGAGGGGCTCCATATAAAGCAAACATCAGCTCTTCCCTTCTGGCTCCAGTATGCTGCTTCATGCACATGGAATGTCATTATTTTCTCTTTTTCCCAGCTGGCAGAATTCGCACTCCATCCCCCCCTCCAAAAATCAAACCTGATTTTGGCTCCAGGGCTTTTTGCTCATGATTGAGGGGGGAAGGGGAGGACCCAGGCTGCAGAGAAGCATCAGACTGACAGATGGAGATGATTCAGGGCAAGGTGGGTGAACATTTTAACAGAGCAAACAGCGGCGCAGTGAAATAATCTTTCCTCCCTCCTGCAGTTTCAAACTCATTCTCATGGCAGCTTCTCTGACATCCACCCAATTCCTCCCCTAGCCATCAAGCAACAAAAAACACCCTGTAGCTTCAGCTGGGAGACCCAGCCCTTCTCAATGGGCTGCTTGCTTGTATTATAAAAATGCCATCTGACTGCCTGCTGCCCAAGTCTCCTGGAGAGTAGAACATTTGCTGCAGCCATTGGGGGTGTGGCCCAATACAAAATCCCACCCTTGGAAGAGGGAAAATATTAATGATGGAATCCGGCAAAATCATAAAAGCTCACTAGACTTTGCAAAGGGTGCACCGAGACCTGCATGAGAAAGAGGCACTGCCCATGCACAGCAGAGATCCCCTGGGGAAAGCCAGGGAGAGAACCAAAGAGGCAAAGGGAGGGGGAAGGGTTGATGTTTACTTACGAACTGGCTGGGTCTTGAACTGAGACACCGCACTGATCTCTCCCAGGCCCTTGCCATTGATGGCTGACAGTCTGATGACGTAGGCTGTCTCTGGCTTCAGGCCCATGATGGTGATAATGCCCTCCATGTTTGCTGTTGCAGAAATGAGAGGGCGGGGGGAGAAAGGGAAGAGTGGGGTTTGAACAGACAGTCAGTACAAGCCCATTTTCATACTCTGTAATGCCAGGTGCACACACATAGCGTGGGCTGTGCCTGGCCCTGCATGAAAGCCCCAGGAACAAAGCCACCCTCTTTTGTGGATAGTTTAGTGCAAAGACTGCAGGGCTAGCATTGCTGCATGCGCCCTTCAAAGGAGACGGGATGAGGTGAGGCCCAGAGCAGGCACCAAGGGTAGCAACCGCTGCACCTGTCAGTCAGTGGGGCTCTCCGAGAAGTGATCCTACATACCCCGATGTGGGACTGTGGCTCCAGAGTGCACTGAGCCCAGTGCTGCTCAGCTGCTGGAGAGTGGCTCCCCAAATGTTTCACAGAGACAGTCCATCAGCAACCAAAGCAAGGCAAGCGACAGAGGGACTGGGAAAGCAGATGTGGCAGCACAATCGTTCACGTGACATTTAACCACACTGCAGAATAAAGCCACTGCTGTCCCCCTAGACAGAACAAGGGGTCTGCACAGCGTGGGGGCATGTGATATCTCTAGGGCATTGGCTTCCAAGAACCAGGCACACTCCAGGATCCTACGTGTTCTCATCTACTCCTTTAGCCCCTCTTGCATCCATGTGCAGCGCTCAAGGTCTGACATCTGGGCTTGTAAATGGTGCAAGTCACTGAGAAAGAACCAACATGTGCCCCTGCAGTGAGAACAGGAGCTTTGTTCCTGCATGCTGGGGAGCATACATACGCAGGGGAGGCTGCTTTCTCAAGGCAGCCACAGTGCATCTCTGCTCAGCAGAAAAGAATAAACTTGACGTGCTGGATGGGTGAGCCATCAGAGGGAGGATCCCAGCAATGGAAAAGCTCTAGGAAAAATCTCTGCTTTCCACCCGAATGGCTCACTGCTCCATGTGCACTCAGGATTTGTACTTCATATTGTTTGAGGGCCATTGCTTGCCATATTTAAGGCAGAATGTCTCACTCCCCTTACAAACCTCCTAAGATTCTGGTTGCAGGGTCTAGGTTGTGTTTTGTTGTATCATACAGCTTAGTATTCAGTACTAGTAGGGAAAAGCAGTGCCTCAAGGGGAAACCAGACCCCACAGAGCACACTGTCACATGCTGGATTCTTTAGGAGCCGGGGCCAAGAAAACAATTTGCCATTTGTCTACAGTATCGTGAGACCCTCGATTTAAGCTTTGCAGGCTGGTGGTACTAGAGGTTCTGCAGCCAGCATAGAGGTTTTACATATCATCTAACTCCTAACCCACCTTAAGGGTTGACAAGAATCATTTCGGATTCCTTGCCTTGCCCCAGATACCACAGCCTCTGCATGACCCTGAGCCATCACCTTGGGGAGAGATTTCCCTTCTTCCTGACACACAGAATTTAAAAGCAGAAACCCTGGAGGCGCAGGCGATCGATGCAAGAGAAGCAGCACAGCTATCTGTCTGCTCAACTCCTATCAAACTGACTGAGAACCAAGCCTCCGGCAAGAGAAGAGGCTGCAACTTTCCCTTAGGAATCAAGCCGTGAGGCTCAGATATAGCTTAAGGAGAAAGGTGCGGGACTGAGTGCGTTTTTATTGTCTGAACTAAAGAAAATCTATTTCCACTTCACAGAAAGGAAGGAAGGAAGGAATGGAGAAACCAAACATGATTCTAGCTATGGTGATGTGATTCCTAGCGGAGTGGAGGGGCAAGGACCCTACAGTGCTATGGGAATACAAATAATAATACATATGGGACGGGTGGCAGAACTCTTTGGAACAAGATTCTCCCTCCACCAGCCCCATCAGTGCCAAACCGCCTTGGTTTACTGGACTCCGGGGGCACTATAAGGTGTATAGATTTGCACAGACAGTTGCCATGCTATAGGATTTGATGGGAGTTAGACCTCTTGGGGGGAAGGGAATTTGGATTCTGCTGGCTGGTCGCTCTTTGCAGTTTATGGCAGCGCTGCACAGAGTGTCTTGGGCAGGATGTACAAACCCAATATATATAAATGAAACCATTATGCAGATTAATGGGGCAGCTTCATCTGGGTCCTGTGTGCAGAGCTGGTCACCCCATCTTGAACAGGGTATTTAAGATTCTTTAAGTTTTCACTGAAAAATTCCCAGGTTTTACATAGTTATTATTTAGTGTTTACTGATTTTCACCAAATATATGAAAATACTGATTATGTAAAGAAAATGCAGTACACTATGCTAGGAAGACATGTTTGTTAATAAGTTAGTCTAAGTGTAAATGTGAGGCTGTCTGTTAAAGGAAGGCAATACAGTGGCAGATAAATATACACGTGCATCCATATGTGTATGTATTGTTAATATACAGTTCATTAAATAAACCATAGCATTAAACTGCTTTTATGTTCAATACTTTATTTTTCTCTATTAGTTGCTTTTATTCTGTTTTCCAGTCCCCAATATTAAATGTGATATTGACTCAGAAAAACGTAACACTATTTGTTTTGCACTGATTTTCATCCATTTTTCAATTTTGGTAGTAACACTTAAACTCCTGGGAAATTTTAAACAAAATCAATACCGAGAATGAAGGGCCTTGAGGATATTGCAGAACTAGAGAGGGTACAGAGAACGACAATGAGAATGACTGGGGGCCTTGGAGGTTGAAAGGACTATGACTATTTACCTTAGAAAGGAGACAAAGAAGAGGGGACTTGATAAAATTATATAAAATGACGACTGGTCTAGACGGGACAGACCAGGAACTTCTGTTCTCCTTGTTGTTTCACAACACAAGAACAAGGAGATGTTCAATGAAATTAAAAGATAGCAAACTCAAAACTGAATAAAGGAAATATTTTTTCGCAAGTGACTGGACTGTGGAATTCACTGCTACAGGATGTCATTGAGGCAGAGAACTGTGCAAGATTTGAAAAGAGATTATACATTTGTATGCAGGGCCGACAAGAGGCACGGGGGGAAGCCGGTACAAATTACTGGGCCTCGCTGGTCTGGAAGGGGGCCTGGGGCCCGGCTTCATTGGCCCTGTTTAGCTGGTCCACCCTTGCTGGGGGGCCTGAAAAAATTTTTTCACCAGGGCCCGAACCTGCTCTTGGCGGCCCCCTTTGTATGGAGAAAAAGAATATCCTGCTATAATAGATAACATTAACTAAAAACTTTGGGAGGGATATTAAACTTCATGCTTTAGGTCTTAATCCGATTACTCGGTATTAGAGATTAGGGTGAGACCTTCACAGGCATGCAGGCTACCCCATCCACCCACCATGGGGTTTCCCACACTTTCCTCAGAAACAACTGGCACTGGCCACTGTTAGGGAAAGGGCACAGGGTTAATTGGAACATGGTGATTCCTATATTCCCAAATAATGTGTTCGAATGAACAATATTTTAGTGCTGAGCCTGCCCATGGAATGTCCCCGACAGATGACCTGGAAGGTCCATTAAAAATGTTAACGCTGGAGTTCATGGCGATGCTTAAAAGGGAGGCTTCTCCTTAACAACCCGCAGGTATATAGATTGTTTTATGTCTAATGAGTCTCTCTCTCAGCCCAGATTCATCCTTCCTATGAAGCATGGTGGTACCTTCCCCTTAAATGAGCTTATTACAAACCAGTCTGATGACTCTTTGACCCAGGGAAAACTGGATCTGGAACTCAACTGGGTTTGGTCTTAAATGAAAAGATCAGGTGAGCACAATACTATTTCTGTTGCTTAGCTCCCAGTTACTTAGACTGCAAGCTCTCTGAGGCAGGGACTGTCTTTTCACATGGGAACAGCAACTAGTACAATGGGGACTGATCCCTGATTGAGAAATCCAGGTGCTACCGCACTACAAATAAATACATACATAAAAACAACAGCTCTAGAGTCTTTGTTGATGGTATTGTTTTCTGATCCTGTAAGTAGTGGGGCTCTGCACAGTTGAATGGCAGGAACAGAGCACACAGCAGGGGAGCTTGAAGGAACACACTCCATGCCAGAGGGAGTGATTTTAGTACCACCACCATCTGACCAGGGTACGGATTCCATTTCAGGAATCCCAAAGAGCCTAGAACGGATGCTGAAGTTAGAGGGGGGAACTATCACACTCCAAAAACAAGAAGAGACTCTTGAGATGCTAAGAGGGACAATGTTTTTTTGCACCCTACCTTCTTTGGCATCATACCACCTGGAATGCCAATCCTCCTCGCCCAGTGCTCTCCATTCTGCCTTGTACTTGAGGATGGGCACCCCACCGGTGGCCTCCGGCTCATCGAACTCCACCTGGGCAGTGCTGGAATAAGGCTCCACTCTGTCAATGGAAGGAGAGGACGGAGTATCTGGGGGAGGAAGGGAAATAATAAGCAGTGATGTGGAGAGGGCAGGCAGCAAATGTCCATACAGCCTGTGCCCCTGGAGAGAAGGTGTCTGTGGCAATCCCAGAAACGTCTGCCTGCATTCTGCCTTGTGCTTAGGCCCACAGGTGGGACCCTGTCCTCACCCAAGCTTGCTACAGAGGCTCTTAGGAGGCAAATAGGCTCTCTGTGAATTGTGGAGTTTTCATTTCCTCCCTCCCATCAGGGACAAGAGACTCGCAGCATTTCCCTCCTGGTCACTTATTTACTCTGATGAATAAATGCAGCCTGCACAAGGCTATGTATGCGCCCTGGAGACCATTCTGCTGCTTCGGGCCTTCCTCACAGAACATTTGAATGCACAGCTAGATAATTCCTAACTGTTTCCATGGCAACCAGGTGATTTAATTATTGAGGGCACCCTGAGTTCAGGATAGTGGAGCCCCTCCCAGCCTGACTGGTTACCAAGGCAAGTGGAGAAGCCTGACTACCTGGCATGGGCTGCTCTGGGATTTCTGTGTGGCAGCAGGATGTCTTATGGAGGATAGTTCACTAGCTCCAGCCCATACACACGGTGCTGCTATTAAAAGCCAAAGAGCAAGATTCTGTCACAGCACCAGTGGGTACTGTAGGATGCATAAAGGCCCACTCAGGCAAAAAGCAGCCGCCTCCAAAAACGGGGCAGGAGACAAAATTCCTGGGATCCACACCACCTTTAAACTTGCGAGCTACAACGGGCTGCTCTGATGCCCCCCCCAAGGGGGACACCTGAAGTTTGGAAAGGCTTTCCCTTCGTCACATCAGTGCAATGACTTTCTGTGCATACCACCAGCCCCCTGCCTGTCAGTGGACCACGGGGCTGTGTGGGACACTCACCTGCTTGCACAAGGATGAATTCAGAGGATTCCTGGCCGATGCGATTCACTGCGGTGCAGTTATAGTTCCCAAAGTCATTCTCGGAATCCGGGGTCACCTGGATGTTTAGGGATGGGGAGGGAGGTGTTTAAGGATGCGCCCAGATCTCAAAGCCCAACTTCCCCAATCCCTGTTGGGTTTTACTAAAGAGGGAGATATCAAGGTACCATAAAATATGGATGCTGAGCATCAGCGCATCAGAGACAAATGCAGGTTGCCCAGGGGCCTTGTGGTGAAGGGTGAGAAGCTGAAGACAAGGCTCTGCCTAAGCTCCACAGGCTGCTCAATTTACAGGGGCCTCTTTAGCCTCCTGCCGTGTTATCTCCTCCTCTCCTGCACCCTCTTTCCTTTAATCAAACAGCACAATGATGCACACATGTACCACAGTGAGGGGGGAGAAACTCTACATCTCTGGAGACAGCTGATATCGTCTCAAGATATAGAGCAACGGCTCTTCCTAGGGCTCTGTGAAGCACTCAACATAATGGGGCCTCAGTCCTGACTGAATCCTTTGGGAACTACCAGCATAGACACAATAAATGAATAACAATCCGTGACATTTGTAACTTGGGTGCTTCCTCCTGATTCCCTGCCCCGCCTACAACAATGCATCACTCTCTCGTGTCCAACATTTAGACTGCAACTTGTTCAGGTCACGGAACGGGCCTCTTACTGGTCTGCAGCCCAGCACGCTTCTGACCATTAACTAGCAATCCATTCTTCAGCCCTTAATTGGAACGGTCCTGTCTCCTAGCCCAGGGTATGCCATCTCTGCTCCTGCCACAGGCCAGGCCATAGCTTCTTGTCACTAGAGGCTGGAAATGCTTCTCCCCTGTTTACAGATGGGGCAGCAACAGACCACACTGAGTGACGGAGGCCTCCCACCAGGGCTCTCAATGCCATAAACAAACATTAATCTATAACCCATGAAGGCTGCACATTCATATCCCCTCCTTGAGAGCCCCCTTTCCTTACCTCCAGGTAACTGGCTGATGGGGTGTTGTAGATCTTGATGTTACTGTAGTTGGAGCTTGGTAGCAGCTGTCCATCCCGGAACCAGGAGATGACAGCACTGGGATAAGCAAACACCTCACACGTGATGTTCACTTGATTCCCCTCCCAGGTGTAGACTGCCACAGGGCCCTGCAGCTTGGGGGCATCTGGGAACAAAGACAGAATCACTTGAGACAATTGGAGCCATAAATGTCCCGCTGCACCAGCCCAGTCCCCCTGCCTAGAGTGAGGGCTCTGTACTACCACGCAGGAAATCCAGGTCTGGTGTCCTGACTGCCACTCCTTGGCAGGGGAAAGGAGTTGGGGCTGGCAAGTGCTGGGAATGCTTAACTCCTGGGGCTGAGGCTGAGTGGATAGCACATTCATTATGTGTCCAGGGGACAGCATGTGCCTCCTGCCACTGACCCATGGGCACATGGCCTGTGGCTGCTCAGACAGCACCAGGGGGTGCTCTACCAAAGGGGATGATACCATGGGTGGAGGATGTTGAGCACAGGGCTCCTCAAGTCCTGCCAGGCCTCGGTTAGGCCAAAAACAGAGTTGGGGGAAGGTTTGAGCAGCAGCTGTCCTGCTGTACCAAGCCAGCGCAAGAGGACTGAGGAGGAACTAGCTTCCTAGCTGTACCTTCAGGAGGCACAAACCTGGCCCACGTCACCAGATGGTGTAAACTGATGCAGCTCAGGACCTGCACTGCAGTGGTGCTGATTTACACCAGCTAAGGAGGCAGGACCCTGCATTTGTGCACAAAGAACTGTTTATTGACCCTGATTTATTTGTCGTCCCAAAAGGCAATATGGCTGGTTCTTCACCCCAGAAACTGATTCTGGACTCCACTGACTCCCATGACCTTTGTTGAAACAGAACACGGCTCACTGCCATCTAACAGGCATCAGCCTTGGGACAGCATGTCCTGCGGCCACCTGAGCCACTCCTTAAGGTATCACTACTGCCCCCTTTGCAGATGAGCACCCATTGCCCATACTTACATTGCACTTCAAGGTACATGGCCTGGGAGTCTTGCCCGATGGTGTTGCTGGCCGTGCACACGTATTCTCCAGCGTCCGTGTACTGAATGTCCTTGAGCGTCAGGGAGGACACTCGGGCATGGCTGCGTACCACTATGCGCCCATCCAGGGTCTAGCAGGAAAGGAAGACAGACTGAGCGATGGGGCACCGAGCCGCTTAGGGCACATAAAGTACCAGGTTTTAATACAGTTCCTTCCCCCGCCCCCTTAGCCCCCAGTGCTCAGTAATTTAGAAGCAATCACCAGCAAGCAGCCTAGAACTGCATAGGAGTGAAACTGACAAAAGCAGCAGTGTTACTCCTTGCTGCCTAGGGCTGAACGCAGCAATTCCAGAGCCCCAAGAAAGAGGGAGAGGAGTTATTTTCCCATCCTGGCACATGTCAAAAGATTCCTGGCTAAGGAAGGTGGGGGTCTCTGTTTGAGATGTGCCCAAGCCATGCTCCTTGTGTTCAGAGTTACAATGCAAGGCTTGATGGATACTAGCTAAGGGATTTCCCACTTACTGCTCTCTCGTAGAAACCTGCTCGGACTAGGTCAGTTTCCAACAGACCTGAACACTCAGATCCCAGGTTTGATTCTCCTCTCACTTGTATCTGTTTTACGCTGGAGTGACTCTGCTGATTTCAGTGGAGTCATTCCTAGTTCACACCCAGTGTAAGTGAGCACAGAACCAGGACCCTGAGTTTGAATCAGAGGCCACAAAGTGTGAAAATTCAGTGCTCCTGTCTGAACACGGGGCTGACCAGAGCAAGACTTGGAAACAGGGTGGGAAAATATAAGATCCTTCAAATAGCCTTCCTTGAAGTTTTCGTAGGGTCTGTGAGTTTAAACAAGTTCTGTAATAAGGTGATTGGCTCCAAGCTGATTTTGGAATTGCTCCTATATGCAGGGTGTGAATGTATGTATGTCAAGCAGTGTACAGATACGGAGCATTACATCCAGGTTACAAGGCATTCAAAGAGATTACAACCGTCTGTCAGAATCACCTTGTTCCTTCACAACTGGAATGTTGCAACTCCCAACATCCCTGAACCATAAGAATGAATCTTTCAAGACAGGCTCTCCCAACCCATAAAACCATAGAACTTTGTCACATTTCCCTGCTCCTTCTGCCTTACCCACTTCTCCAGTTTAAGCCCTTTGAAACATAGACAACATCTACTTGTCTGTGAAGTGCCTAACACACTATTGGGTGCTACCCACCAGTAAGCTGCACGCCCTTGTGGCTGTGTGCGCAACTGCGTGTTGAGATTACAACCGTAACTGTTTCAAACTTCCAGCTAACCAGGCTTACAGTAGCAAACCCCACAGAAACGCTGAGCCTTAGCAGAGAGCTCTGTTCAGATCTTGGGTGCACAGCTCTCCTGGGTCTATCTTTTTGTTTAGTGGTTGAAGCCTGGGAAAAGCTTGAGGGTCAAAGAGGTAACAATTATAAGTAAAGATGATGGTCCAGCTCTTAACAAGGTGCGCTAAAAAGACATGCCCAGCTGTTCCTATCTCTATCTGAATCTATTACCTCAGCACATTTTTCTTCTTTAATCCTTTCCTATCTAGAAGCAGAGAATTGATATCCATTGATAAAATATGGAAGCAATTCTGTATTTGTCTCTCCTGTCCCCCCCGATCCAAGTAAGTTTGCTGCAAGCTTGACGAAACCAGGCCAAGGCCACATGTTAACAAGTTTTCCCTCTCTCCCTGGCACAGTCTCTAGGACACGGAGACACAGAACTCTATTTCACGCATGCATGGGACAGTGTGCCAGTCTGGATCACTGTATTTGGTAGCTTTGCAGGAGCTGTGAAAGCCTTCCTAATGAGGCATTAGTCTATCACACTATGTTTCTCATGTGAAACCATATGTTTTGTCTTTGTTTATAGAAGTCAGACCAATGGTACATCTAACCCAGTCTCTTGTCGTCCCACAGTCACTGGTGCCAGATGCGTCAGAGGCAATGAACAGAACAGGACAGTTATGAAGTGATCCATCCCCTGTTGTCCAGTTCCTGCTCCCGGCAGTTGGAGGTTTAGGGACACTATCCCTGCCCATCCTGGCTAATAGCCATTGATGAACCTATCCTCCAGGAACCTGTCTAATTATTTTTTTAAACCCAATTATACTTTTGGCCTTCACAACATCCCCTGGCAACAAGTTCCACAGGTTGACAGTGCGTTGTGTGAAGAAGTACCTCCTTATGTTTGATTTAAACCTGCTGCCTATTAATTAAATTGAGTGACACCAGGTTCTTGTGTTATGTGAAGAGGTAACTTCTTCACTTTCGTCACACCAATCATGATTTTATAGACCTCGATCGTATACCCTTAGCCATCTCTTCTCTAAACTGAACAGTCTCAGTCTTTTTAATCTCTCCTCACATGGAAGTTGTTCCATATCCCTAATAATTTTTGTTGCCTTTCTGTGTACTTTTCCCAATTCACAGGGTATTAGAAGCTATCAAAAGAGCAGGCCTAGTTTTCAATACTCCAGAGCTAAAGGGACATTTACTCCTATGTGGGTGAGGAGAGTCCGTTTTTAGGATGTTTGAGTCCTCTCCAAATACAGCACACAGGTACGCCCCCCCCCCCCACTTGCTTCTCACACACATTGGCATCATTAGCAAAGTGGCAAGCACCACTAGGCGGAGGCACCCTGAATATTGGACACAGTTGGAAAATCAGAAGAAAAGAGATGAGGGAGCCATCCTAGCTCTGTGCTGTCATTATCCCAGTTGGAGGGCACTTAACTGGGAATTAGCAGTGCCTTGCACAGATCTCAGCAAGGCACCATTAATTTGGGACCTGATTATGTTGGAGTGGGATGTTTCTGATAAGTCTTGTTCACAACTCAAGCTGTAATAAGACTGTCTGTTTTGCCTGTAACCGAGCTTTTAACATCTGTCTGAGATGATAATACTCTTTTTGGTTCATATCTGCTGCTAACTTCTGACGCTCTTCCTTTCTCTAGTACATTCTGGGCTGGAACAGTGAGGGAGGATTTATAGGGCTATGCAGAATGACAGTATGGCTGATTGGGGTTCAGAAGCACAAGTAGCTAACAGCTGTTTCCCCTACAAAGTAGCTTACGCAAGGCGAGAGTTTAATAAATAAAGCATCCTTCACAGAACCCCACTCAACTCTTTTAGCAGTCAGGGAGGGAAACGATTTCAGACTGAGTAAGCTTAGTAGCATTACTTTTGCAATTAAAAAGGCATGAGATACACAGGGCAATATATTAAAGAACATACAATTATAACATGAATTAACTTAGACCTAAAGAAAGGAAACTATTAAAATTCCAAACCCTCCAGTAGAAACCAGCATGAATATTCAGCATCTCCATTTTCCATGTTCATGGTTCTCCAACATACTATTTCAGAACAGGACTAGGCAAGTTCTTGATGGGCTTGGGTAACAGGCGAACCTTGTCGAAGCCACATCGCTCTCTCTACTTCTCGCTGGGTTAAGATACTCAATCAGGCTACCAAAATACTGCTGTTCAGAATACGAAATGCAGTCACCAAGCTCTAACCACCAATGATGAGCCACTGCTATCTGCTCGGGAATTAGGTTTCCAAGCACATTTGGAAGCAAGAAGTCTCTCTACAAATCATGAATATGTAAAAACAGAATATTTTAAATATGTAATTTCATGTGAAAAATATCAACCAAATTGTGTTATTTAAATGCATTTAACTCCCCCCTCCATTTCCCCCCCAAAGAGATAAATAATAAGGTAAATTTAAGAATCGAGAGCATTTTGTGAAGAAACACAGCCTGGAGACATGTAATTGCATTGCTTTTGAGATGGAATGTGATGCAATTGTTCTTTAAGAGAAGACTGAGCCTAATGAGAGCAATGAGCAAACAGGTGAGTTGGCCTGGAGTGGAGGCAGTCAGGTTCTTAGAGGGAAGCTACTTTCCCAAGCACATGGAAGGAAAGTCTTCTAATTCCAGCTCAGTGCCACCTCTATGATGGCAATTTGGCTAAATGGGCTTTTGGCTATTTGCTTTCACATCCACAGAAAATTACAGTCTTCTGTTTTAAATGGCAAGTAGGATTTTCACGCCTGATTTCTGTCAACTCCTGACATAGCTGGTTTGCTCATCCAAAGATGCGTCACTATAAGCCAAGCAATTTCTACCACTATCAGCTGATCTTTTTTCTTGTTTTAATACGGTTAAATTATTAATACTGGCTTGGTTATTGTACTAGCGGTGTGTTAATCTCTAATACTTAAACAAAAAAAAACAACCTAAAGGAATTGGCTATTGATCTGGTAATCTTATACCTCTTGCTTCTCGGGCCGAGTCCACGAAGCCTGGAAAAAACAGATATAAAGCACAACAACAACACACACACACACACAAAAAAAGAAGTTTATCAAGTGTTGTGTTTAGGTAACATACTGTATGCATCACACTGCATTCTGTGCACATGCAGGCTTCAATTTAGATCACTTCTGGGAGGGGCGGAGGGAAGATGAGGTGGGAAATAGAACTGATATTTCCATCTCCCAATATAACTTCAATTTAGATATCCATTCAGTATTTTAATTTTTTTAAAACTGATTTTAAGATGAATTATTAATCAAAGGCTAATGATATTTGAAGACTTTGTGCTTCTGCTGCTGCACATTAAGCAACTGTATATTTTGCTCTGCTGCATCTCACCAGTTCTATAAACACGTCCCAGCGGTGCTGTGGAAGCAACTCCAATGACCCAAGTCACTCAATGCAAAGATATTTATAGAACTGGTTTCCTAACGTTGATTTTGTTTTTTGCACAGATACGCTGGTTATTAATGCTTGCATTGTTAACACTGTCATGCATTTGTACCATTTTTACATGCATGCTGTGTCCGGAATAAGAGTTCTCATATTACAGAGCTGAGGAAAAATGTGAACTCCAGAATCAAACAAAAGACAACAGCAATGAACTCTTAACTCCACTAGGTAATTCTCCACCTAGCAGATGCTCTCAATCCTTACTGGGGATGGAACAAACGAATAGCAGGCACTCTCTCCAAACATACACTAGCCTTATCAACAAAGGTATGTTTCTGAGCGAGACAGCAGCAGTACAGGTCATAATCACTTTTCCTCTATCAATCGGCTTTCCATACACTTTGTTCTGCTGTCTGTTTCATTTGCAGCTTGTCCATTCAGGAGTCAAAAATCACCTGCTAATATCACAGCCATAACGGCGTTACTTAGCATGCGATCCAAAGGCAGGAGTATCGCTGACGGTTGGATGATAGCGGCGTACACAAAGAACAGGAGACTGATGTTTAGGAAATGAGGATGGGAAATGAACCGTTGTTTCCAAACTGCTTCCAGTGAAGTAAATGTGACTAGCAAACAAAATGAGATTGAAGTACTAACGTACAGTATTGACTCGCCTGATTTTACATTCTCCATTGGTAACCCACCAACTTCTGCACTAGTTGGGACTTCTGCATGTTGCTTCCAAGCCCCAAACATTTATATTTATCTGTATCCCAACCAAGTTCAGGTTCCACAGAAACCTAACAAGCAAGTTACACTAACTCAGCATCATCCTTGTTGTATATGTCTGGACTCACTGTGGCTGCTCCACAAAATGTTTATGTGATTTCCATAGGTAGATCCTTCACCCACCCCAGCACATTCATTTAGTTTTAAATTCCCTTATAAGAGGTTGAAGAGCTCCCATTGCAATGCCAAGGAGTATTCCAACCTGACATTATCCTAAACCTTTGCCTGCGGTTTTATGCCAGCGCATCGCTTCGCTGACATTCCAGGCTACTGCACTTTGTGTCAGTGCATGGATCTCATTGCAGTCACGTGTTAATCTCCCTCCAAATCCTTTCATCTGGGGAAGAAGGTTTTAGATTAATCCAATTTGGGATGGGGAGGGCAATGCACCTGATACCTCTAGCATCTCCTTGCAGCAATTGGGTAAAAGCAATTGGGTAAAAGCAATTGTCTAACTTTCCCCTTGACTAGTTTTCAGCCCCTGCGAAGTTTTCAAGCAAATGAACATAACGTAAGAATGGCCATACTGGGTCAGACCAAAGGTCCATCTAGCCCAGTATCCTGTCTTCCGACAGTGGCCAGTGCCAGGTGCCCCAGAGGGAATGAACCAAACAGGTAATCAATCAAGCTGATCCCATTCCCTTGTCCAACCCATTCACAGCCTTCCTGTCTAAATACAGAGGCTAGGACCAACCATACTTGCCCATCTGCAGACAAAGATGACCTATCCTTCATTAAGATTTATCTAGTTCTTTTTTAACCGTGTTTGCCTTGGCCTTCACAAGGCATCGTCTGGCACAAGAGTCACAAGTGACTGTACGTTGTGTGAAAGAAATGACTTCCTTTTTGTTTGTTAAAAAACTTGTAGCCTATATGTTCATTTGGGACCACCTAATTTCTTGTTGTTTGATGAGCAGGAGTAAATAACACTATCCTTTATTATTCCCTCCACGACGATTCACTCGAGTTTTATCATCCCTCACGTTGCATATCCATGCTCCTTATCTTACTCGTATTCTCTAGCTGTATAGATTATAATCTTCTCACTCCTGAATATTTCGATCCATTGCACACCATTCATTCCCTAATTTTTTTGCCTTTTCTGAACTTTCAATAATATATTTTTGGAGATGGGGCGACGACATCTGCATGCAGTATTCATGATGTGGGCTACCATGGGATTTATAGTAGGGCTCGTGATATATTTCTTTGTACTGTGGTTATGTATCCTTTCTTAATGATTTCCAACATCTGTTTGCTTTTTTTGACTTTGCCGCGGCGCATTGAGTGGATGTTTTCAGGAATGTCCACGAATGACTTTCAAGATCTTCTTTTCTGAGTGGTAATAGTAATATTTATATCCCATCATTTATGTATAACGCTGGGATTAGTATATCTAATGTGCATATCTCCCCACATTTGCATTATAACTTGAATTTCATCTGCCATTTTGTTGCCCAGTCACCCAGTTTTGTGAGATCCTTTTGTAGCTCTTCGCAGTCTGCTTGGGACTTAACTATCTTGAGTAGGAGAAAACCCAGCTTTCTCTCGAAGATAGTTGGTCTATTTCTATGCAGCAGCCTTTACCCTTTGCAATCTCAATCCTAGACAGTTGCACGCTGACCTCCCAATGCCCCTTAGGCCAGGGAGAAAGGGAGCCCAGATCCATGCTGCACACCAGCAAAGAAGGTCATGAACTTAGTAAATTCTTACGAAGTTTCTCTCTCTCATTGGATTCAAACAATTAAATGGGAACAATTTAGAAAATAAGGGATTCCCTGGAGAATTTAATAGAATTAACCCACCTGACTATTATATACAAAATCATCCATATATAAATGACAGTAAAAGTGGGGACACACTGCAAATCAAGACTGGGAAATCCCATGATGAAGGGGCATCGTATGCTTGAGAATCAGCACAACTAAGATTTTTGCCAGTGTTATGACCCCCACCATGGATTAAAAATTAAGGGACAGATCCTCTGTTGGGGTATCTCGGCAAAGCTCCACTGAAGTAAATGCAGCAGTGCTGATTTATACCAGCTGAAGATCTGGCCCAATTTTTCCCTATCTCCTATTTCTGTTTATTTATTTCTTGCATTTCACTTAGCCTGGACCATGAAAAGGAACTAGTCACCCTTCTCCACCGCTTCTCATGCTCTAACCCAGTGCTGCAACGACTGGGTTGCAAATGCTGCAGAGAGACGTGCTGGAATTCCAACAAACAACAAATTCTGTTCTCACTGAAAGTCTTTCCAACTAATTTCATTAAAACATTTCCAGCTATTAACCAAAATGGGTTGATTTTTTTAAAACCAAAAATAATTTGGGGTCTCAGGTACCCTGCAGCGCTGTTAATGCCAACAAATCCCTGAAACATGGAGAGACGGAGGTGCTGGGAAATTCTCAGAGTAGCACCAACACAGCTGTGCAATTCACCCTAGAAGAGCAATCGGTCAAATCACAACATGCACTTCTTTAGCTAGACCAATTGCTACCTACAGGATGTACGTGTCAGACTGTTACAGTCAGGAAGCATGAGTTTTGCACAAGCTTCTCCACAAGGTCCCAGAGCCTTGGTGAAAAGAAGGCTTAACAAGATGATGTTGACACATCCACTAAGCTCTCAGTGGCACAGAGGGAGGTAGAGAATCCAGGGCAGGTTCACTATGCTCTCGAATTATCATTCCAGATTTTAGCTATTTGATTAGGGAGAGACTCAGCCTGGGACTGTATTGGCAGGAATCATTACCCTTTATTCTGCATCTCCACTGAAATGCAAAAACGAGCCTCAGCACTTATCTAAAGTGCCACAGGGCTTTCCCAAACCAGGGGTAAGGGGGGCTGGTTAGGATTGGATTTAAGAGGACAGATTGTTTATCGCCCATTTCCACGGTGTGTTTTCACACAACCATACTGGTGAAAAACAAAGCAATGGCACTGCATGAGGCTGAGATCCTCCTCCTCCTCCACCTCCTCCTGGCTTTTTAGTTGATAACTTCAACACTCTCATCTGGGAACAAAGAGCCAGGAGTCATGCTTGGCAGAAGCAAACCCTTTCATCTTCCTAAACTGGCTTTGATTTGGCCCAAACCTCTCACTCACTCTCTTTGAAGTGCTATCTGTGACTGCAGAGGATACAGCTAAGTGCTGACCCTCCTTACAAAAACAGCATTCCCACTGTGAGAGCTGGCCATGGTGGCACTCATAATCCCCTTCCAGAGGGAAAACTAGCACAAAGCTCTCATTGGCTGTACGATCACTGACTGAGCAGAGCAGAAGGCACCACTCCCACACTGACTAATGAGAACATGTGCACTCTCTCTTTGGCTAGCACCTCTCGTTTGCTGTTAGGCAGATGGTAACATGCAATGCAGCTTCTGATGAGAGGCTAGGGACCAGTAATCCTTCGGTATATACCTGCCCAGCCTGCCACCAGCATCAGCAATATCTTAACAGCAGATACTGTAGAAGGCGACATTATTTTTACATACAGTGCAGCTGAGAATCTTGTATGGGAAACCTTTTATGCATTAACTTAAGGACTCAGCTAATGTTTCCTGGGCATGTATGTAAAAAAATAGCCTGGTTAGTGAGAGTCCATCTGGAAACCTAATAGGAAACAGGACCGTAATGTCACTGCACTGAAATGGTGAAGCCTGAACATACTGACATATACCAGATCAAAACTAATGTTTCTGCACTCTAATCATTGTCCTGCAAAATGGACAAAAGAGAGTGGGCTGAAATACAGCTAGCAGCATGCCCCAACTGTACAGATATTTCCTCTTGTATTATTCAAAAAGAGATGATCCTGTTCTCCAACACAGCAGTGATAAATACTCAAGGGAAGATAAACAAAAGGTATTCCAAATCAATAGGACACCACTCATTACACCCACCACTCCCTTGGGCTACCTCTGATAGCTAAGTTCTTCTGTAACAGAGATAGGCAAGAATTTTAGGATGGGACTGCAGGGCAGTGTAGACATGCCCTTAGTCTGTCATGGCCACAGAATTCACCTGGGTTAGTTGTTTCCCCATTAGTGCCCGCGGAAAACTGACAAAGCCAACTCTCTCTCTCTCTCATTTCAAACATATGCAATCATTCTGCAAAACTGCAGACTCGCCAGCAACAGGAATCTTATTCTAAAAGATCTCAGCACTGACAACTTCAGTGTTTACCGGCTGCCATTCCTGCTCCCATTGTCTGTACACTAGATGGTGAATTCCTTGAGACTGGGATGTAAGGTAAAATGTTCAAAAGTGCCAAAGTGACTTAGGTGCCTAAATCCCATTTCCAAAACCAACATAGGCATTTAGGGACAGATTTTCAAAAGTATGTAGGCGCCTAAGTCCCAGTTAAGCTCCTAAGTGCCAACAGGCCAGTGCCTGTCACTTTTAATTTGGGCACTTTGAAAATAGCACTCTTTGTCCCAAAGTCAAGGCTTATCTGTTTCTCTGAGCTTTGCCAGGAGCAGGTGAGGAGGTGTAGTGGGAGGGCAGAGAGAGAGCTTTGGCCAGTCATTCCTGGCCATTTTGACCTGCTGAGGTTTTGAATGTCTGTATCATTAATCTGCACCTAACACATTGCATATGAGCTTTTAATAAAAAAGAACCAATCACATAAATACCTGCCTGGAAAGTGCCTAACACACTGGAGATTTATACATAAAACAACAAACCTTGGAATGAGGGACTCTGCCAGTACATCAGACATATGGTAGTAGTTTGAATCTTCGTATTTTCCTCCTATCTACATAAGAAACTATCCGAATATGCACCATAGTTCCTTAATATAGATCACTGACTCAACAGCATCAAACAGGATATGTGAGTCTCAAAAATAGTTAGCAGTTTTGCAGCTGAGATCTCATTAGCTAAATTGAGCTAGACAGGCAGAGGAATATGGAAAAAGCAGATTCCTCTGGGAGATTTCTATTCAATTTAGTCTTCTGTTTTCAGTCTCTATTCACTACACAAAAGTTCTTTCCCTCAGATGCAGGAAATCAAGACTCCAGATTCCATTGACCCTGGTCTCCCAAATAGCTTTCCTGGATGGAAGCAAACCTGTAAATACCCTGGTCCAGTTGCCCCAATGCAATGTGGGTCTGAGCCAAATCCCATTGAAGGCAATAGGATCTTTTCATTGACCTCACTGAGCTATAGACTAGCCCCTCTATTGAACCCAATGGCACTTACACCTTTCCAACAGGGCAGGAGGAAGCCTGGTTGTTTCTGATATCTCAGGCAATGGATTATGCATCATCAATACACCATAAAGAGGAGACTGACGACACAACACAAAGGACTCATTACTGCAGGAATAGGCTGTGTGGCTGGTCCTAAAACAGTGTCTACACTCAGTCTGTGTTTCTACCATGCACTCCCAATTCCCCTCGCCTTCACACTGACTCAGACCTGCTAAAGGGTTCAGGCCACTAACCACTACAAGGGGCCTGTTGTCATAGAATTAGCAATGAGCACTATCTAATTTACTATTTGCCTAATGGTAGCTCAGTGTTGGAGCTAGGTTCTCCCTTCTCGCTCAGCTGCCTTTTATGTGACTTTCATAACAATGGACAGAATTCCCCAAATCTCCACCTGTTATGCCCCTAAGACAGCTAGTGGCAAATCAAGCCAGAGTGATTATTTAGAAAGAAACTGCTAATTATTTTTGCCTTTAAAAACAAAATGAAATCAGTATGTGATTCACGATACAGGCGAACACACAGGCAACCAGGTGTTTGTGCCCAGAGTACGTGCAGTGGGAGTGTACAATACAGGGGGCAAGAAAGAATTAACAGGCTCATTTTGGTCCATAGCATCTCTGAGAGATGCATTTTTCCTCCAGGATAGTTCTACCACCATGATGAGGTCACTGAGCACACTGGAATCGGGCACCCATTTCCACCCACCACAGTGGAACCAAAGGGTGGACTGTTTCCTGGAAACTCCCGTGTAAAGGATCCCCAGTTTGGCACTTTAATGCAATTCTCTTAAAGCCTCAGTAGCAGAAACAAAGGAGAGAGAAACATGCTGGGGCAGAGCTGCAACGAATGGGTAAAGCTCCACTGACTTCAATGGAGCTAGGCCAATTTACACCAGCTAGGGCTCTAATGATAAATACTAGGCTCACAGGTGCCTTGTGCAGCACGGCAGGGTCTTATAATAGACAGAGAGGAGGAATCACAAGGATTTCAGTGTGCATCTGCATGACATCATCATGTTTTCTGGCACAGCAGAGAGGCGCGGAAGGCATGGCAGACATCAGCTGCTTTGAGCCATGTTACTGAGGCCCTGGCTTTGGGAACCGTTATACCTTCTCTTCGTTGCTGATGTTCCGGGTGGAGGTTCTCCAGGTGATGGAGGGGATTGGGTCCCCGGAAGCCTCGCAGGTCAGCGTGATCTGGTCCTCCAGTTCCATGGCAGTTTTGTTCTCCACGTAAGTGATTTTGGGTTTTGCTGGAAAGGGAGCACAATGGGTTTTTTGGCCACTGCTATGAAGCGAAGCTGCCTGGAATTAGCGAAGTCTGAACTGAAACTATCCATTAGACAAAAAGGCTTTTGCATTTCTACTTTCAGAGAGAATTGCTTCAGCAGGCAGAGGGGCAGCATGGTGTGCCCTCCCCTCCCCTGATCCAGCCATCCCTGGCTTCTAGTTTAGCAAAACTAAAAATGGGCCCAATTCAGACCCTGGAGCAAGTACACTGAAGACAGTCATTACATCATGACCTCGGCTGTTTCAAGGAAGCCAGGAAGGAGACTAGAAAAGCTAAGGTTAACTTTTGTTGTTTGACAACCACCTTTATGCGACCTGTTTTTTTTTTTTATTCAGATCTCTGCCAAAACAAACAAAAAAAAGGTCTGTGATAAATGGCAATAAACAGCTGGAAGAAACTGACAACTTCACAAGAGCTAACATTAATGTTTTCCATAATGCAGCTAAGGGTGAAACTCACCCCAGTGCAAAGCTTTCAAAAGTTCCACTCAAATTCTAAAGGCTTGACCTAATGCCCACAGATATCAAAGGAAAAGTCTCCAATTGACTTTGGATTCCACCCTAAAAGCTTGAAAAGCATTTGAGTGCTGCACAGGCTAGTGCTGACCCCCTGCAGGGAGCGGGAATTTCAGCCACAAGAGACAGGAAATGGAAGAGAGATGGTGTTTTACAGTGACCACCGGCATCTTTTGTCTGGTAGACAGCACAGTGCTGGCACACAGGCTGACACTGTAATTCAGCAAGCGCACCCAGTGTCTGAGCCAGACACGCCTGCTGGGGAGGCAGGGCATGCTGCTTCCAGTTTGTAGCAATGAGCAGCCAATGGCCAGCTGGGCTCTCTGACCGGTCTGCAGGGAGTGGGGGGTAGGGGCGGGAAGGAGCTATATCAAGCCTGTTATTGCCCTGTTTACCGAAGACTTTGAGGTGGATGATGGCACTCTGCTTTCCGGCCTTGTTCTCAGCGGTGCAGATGTACTCCGCCTCGTCACTCTTCTCTACCTTCTTGATGGTCAGCTCAGAGCCATCGTAGCTGAAGTCGTATTTCTCGTCATCGTCCCCCCGTTCTATCAAGTCCCCATCCCTGCAGGGCACAAAACAAGCAGGTCAGGTGGGAAGTTAACGCTGGCTGGTTTTTAGAACTCATCTGTATTTCTAAATCTAGCTCCTTTGTTTGGGAGGAAGGACAATTTCCCTACAGTCCCACCTCTCTCACACTTGTTTTTCTTCTTCAGTTGAGCCCTCACTACCCTTGCCTTGGGGTCCTGTGCCATGGAGTCCTTCCCCTGTAAACATCCCTCATGCCAACCATGCTTGAGACCCTGGCCCACCATCCAGAACTCAGCCTGCTGCCCCGCACCAGCATTCAGAGCCACTGTCAGCTCCAACCCGAACCTTGGTTTCTCAATGCCACATTGACCCTGGGACTGTCATGTAAAGTGTGTGAAGACCTGGGGGTGAAGGGTGCTGCAGCACATTGCTATTAGCGCTGCTGCTATTGTTACTGGAAAATGACCATTTGTAAAAGCATTACAATTCTCTGACTTTGTTATGAGAAACTGAGTCAATGATATTCTAGCTAAAATGCTGCCATTCCCCCTGTGACCGGCTCTGCTCAACCAGAGGTGCAGATGGAAGCAGCACTCACATTGAGTGCCTCAGTTAAAACATCCATGCTCTTAAACCATGTAAATTGAGTTTCTTACTTCATCCAGCTCATGGCTGGCTCAGGAAAGCCATCAGCATCGCACACTAAGGTGACAGACTCGCTGAGATTGGCCGTAGCATTCACGGTGTTCTGCCTGGCACGGACGGAAGGAGGCACTGGAAGAAAAAGAAGATGAGTTAGAGAGAGGGGGAAAGAAAGGTGGGTAGAAAAGAACCAGGTAAGGAAGTTTCCTGCCCTCTTCCATACACACATAAATCAGTCCAAGGGAGAACATCTCCTGCAGGTTTGAACCTATACATTTGATGCACAAGGTCTCTCTATCAAATGGTGGGAGGAAGAGGACCCACATTGCATGGAAGATGGTCTGTTGGACAAAACCATCCATGAATCAAATGAGGGCCATCTCTCACTTCGAGCTATGAGACATTCAAGCTGACTCCTGCATGATCATTTCCTGTAAACATCTCGTAAATGCCAGATCGATTTCATGTGTTTATTTGACAAGATTCTGACCGTTCATGAGTGTGAACTGATGATCATGTTTTTCCTTCCAAGACAAGGGTGCAGCAGCTTATAACCCAGGTAGCACAGGTCCCCTCCAAACAGGGCTCCAAGCTGCTCACCATTCACGATGACCTGAATATCCTTGAAATTGACCTCCCCACGAGCCAGGATTCTGCCCTCACAGCGGTACGTCCCCTCATCCGTTTTCTTGATTCCCCGGATTTGCAGGAAGTTGCTGGGCAAGACGCTAAATCGGACTAAAAGAGACGAAAGGAAGTTTCAGTCAAGGATCATTTAGAGAGAGTGCTGCAATGAATGGGCACTTCCCCACTCCCCTTACAGCCTGGAGACAGAGCTTAATGTAATGTAACTTCTCTTTCCATCAGGGTAATGAAAGTCACCCCATAATCAGACCTGACACTGCCAGGAAAGAACATCCAAGAGAAAGTCCCTCACACAGCAAGCTAAGAGGCAGTGGGAACAAACCTCTGTGTTATTTTACAACCAGCACTTCTATTTTACTTTAAGTTTAATCAATACCTGGCTTGGGCCAATGGACCATTTACTACTTGTCTCCCCGGGGAGCGGAGTCTGGTCTTAAATAAGGATAATACCTAGCTCTAATATGGCATTTTTCATCAGTAAATCTCAAAGCACTTCACAATCTTTTAGTGCATGTAACCTCACGCCACCGCTACAAGGTAGTGCAGGGCTAGAGCCCTCTTTTCTAGATGGGAAGTGAGGCACAGGCAGGCTAAGTGACTCGCCCAAGGTCTCATAGGGAGGCTGTGGCAAAGCAGGAAACTAAACCCAAGTCTCTCAAGGCCTAGATTAGTGCTCTAACCACTGCCTGATCTGTAACTGCACTTCCTTGATACCTAGACTGACAGGGGCTGGGAAATGCTGCAGAGGCAACACGGCTCTGGGGAGACAGTGCTCTGGAGTGACATCAGCCCTCAAAATCCACAGATGGGCTCCACTGTCTGCTGCCCCTTGGCGCAGCGTAAGAGAAATGCGAGGGCTATGGCCAGGACAGCTTAACCACGTGGCCTTTTTAAATCCAGACTGGATTTCTCTTTTAAAAACATACGCTCTATTTCAACTACAAGATACTGTGTTTTAAAGCAATTCCTGAATGAGGTTCTCTGGCCTGTGTTACGGAGATCAGGCTGGATGATCATAATGGTCCCAGGAGGCCAGACCTAACGGGTGTCATTTTACCCCCACTGCTCTGAGTTCCCATGCCTACTTGTCCTTTTGCCACCCTGGTAGACCTACAGAAGGCCTCTGGAAGGGCAAGGGCCAAGACCTCTCATTCCTTACCATCTTTTTTCAGGCCAACGTCCCTGTCCTTATGCTTCCACATAATGGTGGGAGGCAACGAGCTGAGCACATCGCACACAATCACAGCATCTTCCCCATCCTGGAACTCCTGAGGGGTGGGAGCATTCCTGAACATCAGCTTCTCTGAAAACAAGGAGAGCAACAGGATAATGGAGCTGCTGCCCCAGCGCGTTGTGGGCACCATCTGAATTGCAAGGCACGTTGCCAACTAAAAGCACAGATGAAACGATACACATGCCCGAACCAACTTGGGATGCTCACTCCATAGCAACGTGTGTAGCTTGGCATTAGCATCCTGCACTATGGTACGGGAACCCTGTGCTAGTTACACACCAAGAGGCGACTGGATTCACAAGAGTGTCCATGTTTGGATGTTGTGTTATGGGACAGCCAAACGCAAAACTTCCCAGCTGGTAGGGAAGGAACAGCTATGATAGCTTTGCCAGCTGAGGGCATGAATGTAGGATCCCACTGCACTGTAAGTGGTCCCTGTAGGGCCGTGCTGAGCCCTGACCCTGCCTCATCCCAACCCTGCCTGTTCTGCACCAAGCACATCACTCCATGCTCATCTCCCAAACATTGACATCACTCTGGGCTCTATCTTTGCTCCTCACTACCTTGCACCAAAGATTTTAGTGGGCTGCAGCTCAGCTGGGGTCTCCAGCAGGGGTGAAGGACTCTTTCTAAGCTCCAAGCACATTCTGTAAGCTGCGAAAACCATGTGATTGTCCAGCTCTGAGACTGGAGATACTGGCAGTTCTGTTTCTACCCAGGTCTCAGAGCATGAGACCTGAGGGCAGAGGCTCCAGAAGTGGCTACCACAACCTCTGATGTGGCCAAGGACTGCTAGAGCAGGCTGTCTCCCCGGCTTTCTTGCTGTGCAGAGAGACCATGGGTAACAAGAGGTGAGCAAAGCAGCTACACCAGTAACAGACCTCACAGCCAATCAACCCCTTGCTTTATCTGTCGCACACCATTAAACAGGTCAAAGCAGAATCGCTGAGTGGCTTGAACAAAGGCCATGCTAGTAATGGTCTTCCTGTCCCTGGACCATTCAGCTTAGCCTATGGATCCCTTTGCTTGGCTCCTGACAGCCGTATGGGCCAGGGACCATTCACACAGCCAGAAGTAACCCTCAGGCTGAACTCTCAGTCTCTCCACTAAGAGCATGTAGGTGACACCAGGAGGTCTGGTTTGGATGGAGGAGCATGAATTAGATGGGAAAGGGCAGAAAATGAGGAACGTGGCTCTGAGGCCAACCTGACAAATCACAGGGTTAACTGAGAGGAAATATGGAAGTTGCTCACTGCTAACTGGACAGCTTGAGACACAATGGCTTCTATTTCTCTCAGTAACTCTGACGACAGAGATGGTAGCGAGTCGGTCAAACAAATACCATGACTACCTCCTTCCCATCTCCCTTTGTGGGACAAACTCTCCTATTCCCATATCCTTCACAGACCAGCCCTTCCCCTAGCTTCTCATGGGTGAGTGTCTCCTCACGGGCAAGGTTACTCACCACTTTCCAGCCTCTCCTGTTCATGTCCCTCCCCACCTTTCTTCACACTCAGTCAACACTCTCCCCTCACTGCTAAGGGAGGAATGGGCTCCAGTTTGACAGCCTTTCCCTTCCCAGTCTGTTTGGGAGGTGGCTCCCCTTCCTGGCCACCCCTCACTAATGACAGCCACACCGCCCCCGGCAAGTCCCTGGCCCTCCCCTCATAAGAGCCTGACCGCAAAGCAGGCTCCCAGAGCTGTGCTCTTACGGAAGATTTTCACGTTGACGGTGGCCTCAGAGTCGCCCTCCTCCTCACTGGTGACGACACACTTGTAGATGCCAGCGTCGTCGATGTTGGCGCTGTAAATGGTGAGGGTGGAGGACAAGTCATCGTTCCGCACCACCGAGATGCGCTGTTGGTTGGGCGTCAGCTTCTCGCCATTGGGGGAGAACCAGGAAATGTCTTTGGCTTTGGCTTCTCCAGTCACTAGAGATGAAACAAAGCACATTGGACCTGCTCCCTCTCAGCCAGCCAGGGCCCTGGGGGCCATTGCCTGCAGGGTTGTGGGAAGGGCCCAGACCAGGCGAAGGATTTCTGATGCCCAGGCAGCGTGGGGCATGCTTACTGAGCTGGGTTTGTGAGAGTGCCTATCCACCTGATGGGGCACATTTAAGCCCCTTTGGATTTTTTGACAAGCCCCGATGCCAGAGAGCTAATCCCAGCAGTGGCTCACACATTATACGCTATGTTCTGGGTCCATCGGGGACTGCTCCCCATCCTCACAGAAAGACATCCATTAGTTGCTGCCCCATGCAGCCAAAAGGAGCAGCTGCCCATTTCAGGCTTGGAATGGCCTCATGCACATCCCTGCGATCTTCTCCCCTCACCCCGCTCAGCATGGAAACACCGCACTCCTCCCACTCCAATAAATATCCGTGTTTGCAGGTTGTGCTGGGGCATCGCACTGCAAACCAAGCTGGTTAAATTGCTTTACCAGCACATCAGCCATGTTAAACCTGCCACTGCATCTGATGCAAATCAAAGCAGCTTGTAAGGACCCATCTCTTGGAGCTCACGTTTCAGGGTTTCCCC
Organism: Chelonoidis abingdonii; assembly: GCF_003597395.2. Taxonomy (NCBI): domain Eukaryota; kingdom Metazoa; phylum Chordata; order Testudines; family Testudinidae; genus Chelonoidis; species Chelonoidis abingdonii. The sequence continues at coordinate 15,697,051 of NC_133786.1, read as the reverse complement.
ATGTGACTTTGTTATTTGTTCAGAGGAATCTGTCACAGAGGAAATTTAACCAATCCCATTTGCTGAGGCCAAGGTGGAGTCATCAGAATAGCACGTACTCAGAGGACACTCTTGCCTTCAAAGCACTTTACATACATTAACAAATGACTCTGCGCTGAGCTAGCCTGGGTCCCACAGCCTCCTCCCTCGCCCTAACAAGGAGATGCTTGGGGAAGTCAGACACACCACACTGGAACTTGGCTCCAAGCCATGTTTTAATGTTTGCTGAGTGTCATGCTCTGGCATAGGGGTGACCTGGGATCATTTGTTGTCATACCAGTGTTGCACCCAGGTAACCAATTCATCCAGGCAAACCAGGCCAGTTGCTTTACAGGGAAACCTGTAGCCAGAAGCATGCGTGTGTGCTGAAACGGGGCGTGCTGCAGTAACTGTGCGGTACCATACAGGATGCATGCATTGCCTGGGGTTCACAGTGGACACTGAATACTGCTTCTTTCACCCAGCTAGTTGGAGCAAGTGGCAGGAAGGGTGGTATTAAAAATGCAGGATTCCCTTTGCATTAAAATCCTCGGGGGCTGAGGTGGAGATTTTCAAAGCTGCCCAAGGGGCTTGGAATCCAAGCTCCCATTCAAGCTGTTGGAAATTGGGTATCAGAATCCCCCAGATGATTTTGAAAAATCTCGGCCCTCAGACTAATACCTCTAAAACAAAAAAGACCAATGCTGAGGGCAGACGTGATGTAATAGATTTCACGGGCAACTCTTCTGGTCTTCGGGGTTCTGGGATGGCTCTGGGATATTGTTACAAATACCTGCTAGGAGCTGCCTACTCTTCCCAGCCCTAGGAGAAGTGTGTCTTTACTCTCCCAGCCCAACCACCTCTGTCACTTTTGCGACTATACCTGTGATTTAGTTGGGGATTGGTCCTGCTTTGAGCAGGGGGTTGGACTAGATGACCTCCTGAAGTCCCTTTCAACCCTGACATTCTATGATTTTATGATTGCTTTTGATCTGCTTGAATTACAAAATAAAAGACCAAGAAACCCAACAACCAGGAGAATTGAATGGCATGTCCCTGTACATGTGAATATGCCTGGGGCTGAGTGGAATGGGTTCCCCAAAACTGACTCAGCAAACACAGATAGAAAAACCTGACAGCAGCAGCAGCCAGCACGCACCTTGACATAAGAAGAATTTGGATTCTCCAACGCTGATCTCCACCTGACTTGGAACAATATCCACTTGTAGAGACACTGGGAAAGACACAAAGCAGGAGTTAGGCAACTGGAGTCATCCAGCAGAAAAAGGTCCTGCCGCATGGGACTCAGGTCAGCTCTGCAATGGAAGGGCCAGGGCTCTTAAACCCACTTCCAAGGCTCCCGACCAGTATTGGATTATACACAAGCCCTCCATCCCTAAGGATCTCAAAGAGCCTGTAACGACATGAGCCACTTCCACCTCTTCCTGTGCCTACACAGAAAGACACAGAAGGAGCTGCGTTACTTGGTGATCTGTTGTATGCCAAATTCTGTGCTGCACATCATGCTTGGAGATGGACTGGAGAGGGCAGTAATAAGATCACACCATTTGGGCACCCTACTATTTACAGTTATTGAATCACTTGGAAGGCAGTGTGGAAAGAAGGGGCTGAATGAAAAGAAGGTGGCAGCTTAGTGGGCTTGAAACGGGAGGCTGTTGAGTGCATAAAGGGCAAAGCAGAGAAAGGAACAGAGCTGGCGGTAGGAGAAGAGAATCCCAGTTTTTTCATCTGGCAGCGAAGTAACAAGCTCCAGGCTGTTTAGCTGCTCAAGTATACACTGACTCTGTGCTTTCCCTAAACACTCAAGGTTTGTGTGCTGCTTAGCTTCACAGCTGCTCTCACCCTGCCATGTGTTTGCCTCACATTTCCATATAGAATTATTGCCATAACACACACATATCCGTGCTTGTGTCAATCAAAACAGCGACTGCACTGTCCAAGATATGGGTTTGAGATTCTCAGCATCACTACAGTACTTTTCTTTAAAGTTTGCAGGCATCATGTGTTGAGCATTGGCAGCCAGCAATGACACATTGTTCCTGTGACTTGTGTCAAGGTCTTGCAGCTCAGCAGGACAGTCCCTATCCTAGGAGGCTACTAATATTCACTCTTCCTTAACAGCGGTGGCTCCAGGCACCACCGCTCCAAGCACGTGCCTGGGGTGGCAAGCCGCGGGCAGCACCCTGCCAGTCCCTGCAAGGGTGGCTCTCAACTTTCGGGGGCTTGCCTGCGGGAGGTCCACTGGTCCTGCGGATTCGGCGGTAATTCGGCGGCAGGTACAATGAATCCACAGGACGGGGGACCTCCCACAGGTATGCCGCCAAAGGCAGCCTGCCTGCCTGCCGTGCCTGGGGCGGCAAAAAAGCTAGAGCCACCTCTGTTCCTTAAAATAGGGCAAAGCTACTGGAAGCGGAGCAAGCACTGTGACAAGCAGAGCAGCATGCAGAGATAAGTCATTTAGGCCTCATAAGGCTATTTAGGCCTCTTCATTTTTGCATTGTCTTTGCTCTCTGTATTACAGAAGCACAGTTAGTATCCCAGTGATCTAGGACTGGATTCACTGGCAGGCTCTGGCTGCTTTGCACTGCCCTGGCAGCTATAAAACCCATTTAAATGGCCTGCTAAACCAGGTTAACAGCTGCTCTGTGTCAGCAGAGCAGTGCAACACAGCCAGAGGAAAGCACCAGTGCGTCTGGCCCTTTGAGTCCCAAGAGAATTGTTTTAAAAATAATCTAGGCACGACAGTAAACAGGCTGGATCAGGAGTCCAGAGACAACACTGAGGACCCTTTGGCTGTGGGAGATGAAAATGGTCCTCAGGACTACAGAGCTCTAGCCCTTTAAAACCTCCTCTTGGAAAGCTCCATTTCACTCACTTGTCTTATCTGGAGGTTACTGTCGCTCCTTCCTGTTTTCAATAAAGTACAGGCTGCACTTTTAGCTCCTGCATTCAGCCCATTTTATTTCTGTGTAATCTAATTTCTCTCAATCATATTACTTTAATATAATTCACTCCCAGACAGAACTGCAGGTACAAAAGGCCAAACATAATAAACGGCTAAAGGTTTATTAGATCCAGTGCAGCCAGAACTAAATAGCCTAGTTCTACAGGCTGTATTTTCCTTCCATTAATCCTCCTGACATTGTGCAGTTTACACTGTGCATCGTGTATGGAGTAGTTCCTCCTCGGTGGGTCACTGCTCTGTGATGCAAGTACAAAAGGTATTAAAAGAGTTCTTACACTTCGAAACCCAACAGCCCCATGTGTCTGCAGCACAGCTATGCCTGCTTACAGGGGGATTAGCATTCTGCTTTAGAACAGAACTAGACAGAGAGGGGACACCATCAAAACTCAAGGCATGTCAGCTTGCCGGAACTGCAGGATTGTCAAAGTATGGGAAGATGCTACAATGATGCATTTATATGGGGCCTGAGTTTTAATGGTTCCTAGTGCCAATGGGCCCAACTCTGAGAGGGGAGCCAAGTTTTGATAAACTAAATAAAAGCCCACGATTAGAGCCTTTATAAGCTGTTTTCAATTCGATCAGTTTAATCCAACTTGGATGCCATTTTGTCTCCAGAGTTTGAATGATGGCTCCAAATTTAGAATTGGACTGTCTAGACCAAGGAGTCCTTGGTATGGCTCATGTGCTAACGACTTACTAAGAAGAGTTCAGGAATCTCTGAGTGAGCCGTTTGCTGTGTATTTCTGTGTTTCACAAACAAGTTCACAGTCTTCGGTAATCACCAACATAAAACAATCCTAGGTAAATGTTCGGTCTATAGCTATTCTGGACTAGGTAAAATCTCAAATAGAGACACAAGCTAACATTGACAACGGGAGGAGCCTAAAGATTGGCTCCTAAATTGTATTTAGGAACCTAAAAAAGCAGCCAGGTTTTCAAAAGCACCCACCAGCTTTGACTGAAGGCACCTGGAGCTGCTGGGTGCTCAGCACTTTTGAAAAGCAAGTCACTAAAGTAAAGATTTAGGAATTTAAATTTAGGTTCCTATGACAGAAAATCTAGATTGTTTTGTAAATGTATTAATATTTAACACAGCAAAGAGAAGCAACTGATGAGTAATGTCAACAAACCAAAACAAAAAGGGGAAATTATATATACTGAAATCATCCTGCTTGGGTCCAGTAAGGCAAAGATTGAGATGCAAATCAACCAACAAAGGAAAGTCAGGGCCACAGCCCATTCCCCCAGCCCAAACTTGCTCAGTCCTGCACCTCGCTATAATATGAGCAAGGCTCCGAGTTTCTGCCCATTTTCTGGCTTCTGTCTGATGTGTGTTACACTTGTAGCACTAACAAACGAACAAGAGTCGATCCTAACTCACCCTTTCCTCTGCATCCCCAATCAAGCAGCAGTCGGCACTGGACACCCCGGGAGACAAATGCCCTTTCTCCCAGCACCCAGAATCTCAGAGCACCATTCCTTCATGGTGTAAGTTATGAGGCATTAGAAATAACTGGACACTTGCGCTCTGCCAGCTGGAGCCTGACGCTCCCTCAGCTTCCTGGCCTAACAAGACCAAGTCAAATAAGAATTTCAGGAGGCCAGACCTAATGTGTGTTATTTTTAAATCGCAGCCATTAGTTTGCAGAAAACAATCATTTTAATTGAGCTATTTCTCCATCCTGCGTTGCCAGAGCATTTCTCATCCCGTCGACTGCAAATGCTTTATCTGTCACGTTTAGTCTTTTGGTGCCACAGTATTTGTGGCCGTCTCCCAGGGGCTTCTCACTTTACTATTAAACCATGAAGACATTAGTTTCAGCTGCCTGCTCTTTCTAAGTCTTTAAAACATTCCTCTCAAAGGAATCACCATATCTTATAAATCAATGGCATCGTTCCTTATCATGACTGAGGAAAAGGACATGTGCTGCTGAATTACTCAGTAAATGGACTACAGGCATTAAGCCTCAGAGCTCTTTGAATATACAGAACAGATGCAGTAGCTTTGCCACCATTCCAGTGTTCAAATAAATGACTAAAGAAGGGCAAGAATCCCAATACAAATCACAAATAATGACACCGGAGGTAGGTAGCCATTTTCAAACATTGCAAACGCTTAGCTCTCACTTTTCATCTGCAGAGGGTCTCGCTCACTCAGATGTAAATCCCACTGAAACCAACAGAGTTTATTATAAAAACGTAGTTCAAAGATTTTAACAAAAATCCTGAAACATAGCTCCTGTCAGATGGTAGTTTGGTGCTTTTATCCTAGATCCACCTTCCAGTCACATAGGTAACATGCAAAACCAAAGCCAACTGCTAGCCAGCTATCTGCACTGCCTGAAAGAGCCAGTGAGTCCTGGCAGGTGATCACTGCGAAGCTACAAAGACACCAGCTCCCACTTACAGCAAAGTGACCTGCCCTTCCACAGCACAGCTCCACACTGCGGGCATCTGCACTCTGCAAGCGAGACAATACATCAACATGGGGCGTCTCTTCTACACCACAGTACTTCAGAGGTGGATGTCATTAGAAAGCTCTGGCTCAAACCTCCTCCCATGGCAGTCAGCGGCTTCCATTTTTCAGCGCTCAACTTGAAACAGCCTTAAGGAGCCTGGCTTACTGAAGGTTCAGGCCTATTTCAGGTATCTCTAGCTGGGCACTGTCACAAGATGACTGGTCCCTTAAGGGGTGATGGGTCCTGACCCATCTGTGACACACTCTGCTCACCTCCTCAGATGAAGTCAATAAATAAAGTCATTTCACAGGGAGATCATGCTAAAATCAGGCCTTCTGAGACGAAGATGAAAACTGAAGCCTCTGTGGAGCTAGGAGGAGATGGAGGAGAGCGCCAAGAAGCAGAGATGGAACCCGGCTACTGATGAACTGGGGGGGGCCAGAGGTGGATGTCCTCAGAAGGCTCTGGCACATTGGGTTTCCTATAACCATCTAAATGCCATCACACTTGGTCATAAACACTGTTAGAGACATTCATAGAAACTAGCTATTCATTTGCCACAAAGTCCTTATAATTTAGGCTGCTAAATTTGCATTAGGTAACTTGGTAGGCATCTCTTATTCCTGTCCCCTAATTGTTTTGCCCATGCTTGCTACAGTATTATTTCATTAGAGACTAAATTTCTCAATTCATAAATATGACTTTCATCTGAAAGTACTTATCACACAAACTGTTGGGTCTCGCAATCTGAAGTGACACAGTAGTGCCAAGGCAGGACAGGGCTTTCTTTTATACTTGAGCAGCTCCTGTTGCAAAGAGACATATACAAACCTCATCCTCAAGACGTAGATATATCTTTTGTCAAACCAGGACAGCCTCTTTTGCCGGGGTAGGAGCCAGACCCTGATTTACAGCATATGTCTCTGAGTGCAGATACAGAGCTGTACAGAGCACGAAAGTGGTAACACCAGTGAGCAGACCCATTTTGCATTTTTTAAATATATACCCAGACCTAAAGGAAGGGCCTAATTTGAAAAGATGGCTAATCTAGAGATTAGGGTGCTAGCCTGGGAGCGCGGAGTCTGATTCCTTGATCCACCACAGACCTGCAATGTGACCTTGGGCAAGTCTCTGAGTCTCTCTGTGCCTCAGTTCCCCCTCTGTACAATGGAGATAACAGTGCTACCTTATCTCACAAGGGTGTTGTGAGGATAAACACGTTGGAGAGCATAGCACAGATGCTATGGTAATTGGGGCTGGATTTTTCAGAGGCGCTGAAGTCACAGTGAGAACTACAGGCCAGGCCCACAGCGGGCTGATTTTATTTATAAATTTGAAAGACGAAAATAAACCAGATCTATTTAATGGTGCCTGTCAATTGTCCAAGTTTTTTCTCTCCAGCACTGCTCCGCATGAGCTCTGAGAAAGTCAATATATTCTATAACAATTCACTGAATGGATTCCGTCAGTTGCGCGTATTGTACACACCCCAGATCCCAAGCTATCTAGTGTCACTATATTTCCTATTTATAGGAAAGGTCAAACCCCAAGGCCTTGTTAGATCCACTGAACAGCAGTTGATACTATCCTTGCCCTGGAGAATTATCAGCAGACACTGAAAGCAAGTCTTGTAAATCAGAGGGAAGATTACTGCTCCTTCCACTCTTCTTTGGGTAGAAAGGAAGAGCTGAGACTCTGTCTCTCCCCTGCCCCTCCAAGCTTCTGAATCAAACTAACATCCATGGCCAGATTCTTACAACTGAAGTCAGATATGCTGGTTGCACACTGGATGCTGAACTCTTTGGAAAAATTTGCCTTAAAGCATCACAGGGGGAGCAGTTGGGTCCATGTGTATAAAGAAAATAAAATAAACTGCACTACTTGGAAACAACATGCTGACAACAAAGTAAACACAAACACCTAGATAAAAGCAAATACAATGCAAGTCTGATGAATCAAATGGGCAAACAGTGGGGCAGCTGTATTTCGGGCGATGGGTCTTGCTTCAGCTAAAGAACAAAGCTGTAGCTCCAATTTACTGCCTGCCTCATCGTTGGAGAAGTGCCTTCAGGTGGTCTGAGTTTGCATGGTGGGCCTCTTGTCTTGGCGCACACACCTGTCCACATGACAAAGCCATCTCACGATTAAGAACCAGTAACACTCACTGTTCAGGAAAGGCCAAAGGCTGGCAGACGCAGTGATGCTGCAGGTCAAGGCTGAAGGCTACTGTCAGAGCTGTGGGATGCATGGGACCAGAAGAGAAGGGGGTCTGTGGGCCATGAACAAGGCTCATTGATGGAGGACTGGGCTACCTTAAACATAGAGTGTTGCCGGTTAGGAGAAGGGCATTAGCAGAGCTATGAGAGGGCCCTAGCCAACTCGAGTGCTCCTTTCTTTTCATGCGCAGTAAATTTCCAAATATTGAAGACAGCCAAATTGGTTCATCTTCAGTTAGGAAGATTTTACAACGAATCCCTCTGTGTTGTCAGGATTGAATATGAACCACTCAGCAGTCCGACTGATGTAGTGATGGCAATATCCGCTACTGCAAAACCAGAACACAATTCCTTTTATGTTGCAATGCAATCACAGCCCATTTGCAAGCAAGAGCCAATGAAGATTTTAGATACTAGGCATGAACCACAACTGCGGAAGAAAGGAAAAAAGAGAACTCTCATATAAAATACTTTTCAAGTGAGGGTTTCCTCTATTAATCTTTCAGATAAACTCTATTTGTTTTTGTTTCTCCTGGGTTACAATGATCATTTCTAGGGACTTAAGTAAAGACTTCAGTACATCTGTGTTAAGCTGGTGAACTCCACTGATTTCAGTGTAAAACTGCAACAACAGAGGTGTGAACCAGACCTGAGGTAAGTGAATTTCACTAGTTTAAAGTGTTCTTGCCCAAAGTGCTAGAAAAGACAAACCCATCGTGAAATATCTCTGTTTCTTTTCCCAATACCTGAATTGGCACAAATGCAATTTTTATTATTTTTAATCTCCACCCCCACCCAAAAATGCAAACCTGATTTAAAAAGCCAGAAATGAGTCAGTTAAATGACCTGTCAATTTCCAGAGATCTGCCCTGAGAAACAACTTAAAAAATAGGATTTCAAAACTTCTCTACATATTTCTAACCACCTTCTTAGTCCCCCGTCTCCACTCTTAGTCATGGCCATTAGCTCCTTTAAACTTCCAAAAAAACCAACAGACCAAAATAAGCACAGATGCTGCCTGCCCCTTGTCCTTTTATTAGACAAACTAATTAGTGGATGATATTATATCCCAGGACGTTTTTGCTCAGGAGACATTTGGAGCCATCCCTATTCTTTGCACCATTCTGCAGCACAGTGGGTGAACTGAAGCCAGTGTAATTTTCCAGCCTGTTTTCTTGTCTGCAGTCACATAGTTGCTGAGCTATACAGACTTGATTCTACTCTCAGTGTCACAGACACCTACAGTCTTACATGGCCTTGCCTCACCATAGTAACAGCATCTAGAGAAATATAACAGATACAAATAGGTTCTTATTTAACGTCTCAAATCATAAGTAATGCTGATCGTCCTTCATCCCTTCTCTTAGGTATCCGAGAATAATCACTGCACTCAGCAGGTCATTTGTGGCAGAAATGTAAATGAAATATAGATGCTATGTTTTTCAGACCAATTTGGACAAACCATTTTGCATTGTCCGCCCCTCTACCCCTCCATTTCCCAGTCCACTAATCCAACTAATCTCAAACACAGACTGAAGTGGCGAGAGTTAATAGCTTTGTATAAAACCAAATCAAAGCTACACAGTTAAAGGAGATTTTTATTTCAGTCTGTCATTAGCAGCAGGTCTGCAGAATTAAAGAAACCAGGGCTGTTTTATGGAGCACACACAATAGGCTTAAGCATTCAAGCTGTTTAAAATGGCAAAAAGAAAGTAGCAAGGTAATCCCTGGGCAAATGCAACATCTCAAGCAGATCTCACTGCCTGGTATCACCACCTCATCCCCAGCCCTTCAGAGCTGACAAACCTCTTCTGCCACTGTGGGTTTGCTACTGATGGGTATCTGGGGCAGCTCTCAGATTGTTGGGGTAATTCTGAATGGCTACGAGGCTACTTTGGTAGGCAGAGACAATTCTTCCAGAAGTATATTAGGACTGGGAACAATACTTAATCAGATAGCACTTTACAAACAGTGGGTCTGATTCTGATCTCATCTGCAATGGTATAAACCTGAAGGAACTCAGCTGAAGTCAAAAGACCAGGGGTCGGCAACCTCTGGCACGCAGCTCGCCAGGGTAAACACCCTGGCGGGCCAGACCAGTTTGTTTACTGCCACGTTGGCAGGTTCGGCCGATTGCGGCTCCCACTGGCCGCGGTTCGCCGTCCCACGCCAATGGGGGCAGCGGGAATCGGCACGGGCAAGGGATGTGTTGGCCGCAGCTTCTCGCCACCCCCATTGGCCTGAGATGGCAAACCACAGCCAGTGGGAGCTGCAATCCACCGAACCTGCCAACACGGCAGTAAACAAACTGGCCCAGCCCACCAGGGTGTTTACCCTGGCAAGCCGCATGCCAGAGATTGCCGACCCCTGCAAAAGACTAACACCATAGTAAATCCAAAGTAACCAAGAGTGGAATTTGGCCTATTCATTCGCTGCAGGCCACCAGAGACTGTTTTTGCAAGCTAAAATCATGGTTTTTACCACACAGGAAAAACTAGTTAGTCCCTATTTAAGGCATTTTCTATTTTATACACTGTTTCATGACTGAACAGCACATTACACTTCGTTTTAGATACACATTCAAATGGTGGTTACATAAGGAAGCACATTTGGAGGTTAATTTAGGGTTGTACAAAAAAAAGTAAAAATGCCATAAGAATAATACTAATATATGTAATTATAGTGCCTAACATTAGAACAACTGCATCTACTTTGGTTGGGTATTTTCTCAAGGAAGTTATCCATGTCATGAATCATATTCCTGTTTTCAATATTATAGAAACAAAAGTCAACCATTCGATTATCTGAAAATGACAATAATGCAGTGTTGTAGGCGCGAAGCATTAAGCAATCAGAAGCAGGTGGATTTGCCGACAAGTCCAGGTTCATTTGGCCATGCAGCATTCCATAGCAGAAGATCAACTCTGATGTAGTGGACAGACCGAGCCTATTCCTCAGTTTTGACATCGATCTTACCACACCACCAGGTCTATGAAATCAGATGGAATATGAGTCTTCTTCCAATTTTGCGACTGTGTTACACGGGACCTCTTCCGTGACAGCAGATAAAAACGTTGGTTTTGGATACAGACCTTCTACTTTAAACGCATGTAAATATGGCAGAAAGTCAGGATGTTTGCTGAGCAACCACTGCCTTGCAATTTCTTGTTCAGTTGACAATTTCTTTCCTATGTATTTTGGAAGAAGGAGGCTGGCCAACATATGACAAGAATAATGGCCTTATGAAATCTATTCTGTACTTCTGCTTTGTGCAGTACAAGATCTTCATTTATCAATAGATTCAGCCAGGCTTCTCGTGCAACAGCAATTGCTGATGTGTCCCTCTGGAACGTGCCAAGTGCCACAGCAACTGGTTTCAATTGACTGATCAAGTTCTTCACTTCTCCCTAAAAATCCCTTGGTTATTAATTATACTGACCACTCTATCTTCAAGTTCTGGCTAGTGATCGCTCACAATCCTGAGATAATGCCGCCAATTTTTTATGTTTCCAGGCTTGTTACTTGACAGTTCCAATATGTCATCAGGGATTTGGGGTTTTACACATCCTTGGCTGTCTTATATCCAGGCTGATGGCGATTACGAAAGTGTGTGTAAAACTGCATGTATTATCAAACACTTGATGTAAGGTCTTCTCCAAGTAGATTTAGCCAATCGGATGCACAAGTAACCAAAATGTCATCATCTTGTTCCAAATAATTTCTCATACTTAACAATACAACTATACAGTTCATTTGCTAATGCTTTAGCTTCTTTTGCCAGCGTAACGGTTCGTTCCAGTCTTCCTATCAACTACAGATACATAAACCACAGGTTTCTCTGTCTGCACATAGTTAGCTATCTCTGGGTCATTGTGCACATTGCTCCAGCCATCTTATACTAACATAACTGCTTTTCCATGTAATTTGTTGCATGCATCCATCCTTAGGCCAACGGTAATGGCATCGAACAGTTCATCTGTTATTTGCTTTCAACTGGACACTTTGTAGCCTGGCCTAATCCAACTGATCATTGCTTGGAAAAGTTGGATATTCAGTAACAGAAAAGGGAATATTAAAGCCATAAAAAATCTGCAATTTTCAAGTCTATCATTTGTTTCCATTCTGGCATTGTTTTTGTTACAAACATATCCACATGTTTGACACTTTCTCCTTGCTGTCCTGGACCTGGCTTTCTTTTGACTTGCTTGGCAATGGCAAAGCAGCATTATCAGTACCTTCGTCCTCAGAGATGGATACTAATAACCACATACATTTAGCCAAAGTGTCTGTATTTACCATTGCATTTTGCAAAATGTTTCCTCATACTGTCTGCCTTCCCACTCCTTTTTCTTTGCAATTGCTGCATTTAAGACACCCTGTGCCACCTTTGTGAATTTTCTCAACATAGCCATGAATTGGATCAACTGGTCTTCCGCTTTTGCTCATGTTGAAATATTTTGACTTGCATCATTGCACTTACTGAATTCAGTTGCAGAGGCTGCACTCCAAACAGCCACACCAAGGGACAAAGTACTGGACTGCACAGTTTGGCAGTTTACCTCAGACAGAAACTGAAAATTCTGAATCTGGGAAGTCCTCCTTTGTGAGTGCAAACAGATGAATGAATTCTGAGATTCAGAAGTTTCAGTTTCTGTTTGAGATAGCCAAGGCAAAGCACACAGCTTTAGGCTGAAACTCTCTTTTGTTTTATTGTATTTCCTTTAATGAACATAATTAAATTATCTAATTGCTAAATAGTTTTTAGTAACCTTCATTCATATTAGCGTAATAATAATTTTATTTTCCCAGTTTCAGCCAGTATCTACCAGTGCCCTGTCCTAAGCTAGTTCTTTCCAGGACACTGACAACCTTGCCGGCAGGACATGTGAGTCCATGCCTACACTTAAAATGCTCCACCGGCACAGTGTAGACATTTATTACAGCAATAGGAGGGGTTCTCCCATCACTGTAGGTAATTCATCTCTCTGAGAGGTGGTAGCTAGTTGACAGAAGAATTCCTTTGTCAATCTAGCACTGCCTGCACCAGAGGTTAGGTCAGTTTGATTGTCTTTCAGGGGTGTGGATTTTTCACACTCCTGAGACGTAGCTATGCCAATGCAACTTTTCAGTGTAGACCAGCCCCAGGTGTTACCTTCGAGGCATTTAAGTGACTTGACCCAGGCCACAAAGAGTCAGCATCAGAGCAGGGTCTAGAACACGCAGGACTTCCCAGTACTGTGTTCTGGCCACAATTCTCATTCCCAGTATATTTTACCTATTTGGGCCCTGTCATAAGCATAAATCCCAATTCTGAACCTTAGCGTCCAAAATGTGGGTGCCTGCATAAATCCTCTAAGCTTAATTACCAGCTTAGATCTGATAGCGCTGCCACCAGCCAGATTTCCAGTCTCTGGTGCCCTCTGGTACCAACTTCCCTGGCGGACCCAAGACTCAGATGCCCTGATCTTACCAACAAAAGGGAAATAACCCACTTCCCTTCCCCCTCTTTACCTCTCTCCAGAACTCCCCCGCCCTGGGTATACTAGGAGATACCGTTTCAAGTCCTTGAAATGCAAAAACAGAGAGATCAGTTTTTTCACCCTCAGTCAGAGTTGCAACTCTGACACAAAGCAATTTTCCCTTCCTGCCTCTTCCTCCTCCTCCCACCAGTTCCCTGGTGAGTTTCTAAACTAGGAAAAATCCACAGTTCTAAACGAAAGCTTTATATAAAAAGAAAGAGAAAGACATAAAACTGTTCTCTGTATCAAGGTTGACAATATACAGGATCAATTGCTGTAAAAGAAAATGAATAAACACTACCATAAAAAGATATACATTAAAAAACATTCCAGCAAACACTAACACATCTAAAAATACAATAAAAAACAATAGAAGCTACTGTCTCTTCTACCTTTGTATTACAACTGGAAACAGAAGAACCAAGGCTTGAAGAGACGAAGTCACTTCAGAGCCGAGAGCAACAGAACAGAGAGAGACAAAAGACACACACCCCAAAATTCCCTCCCTGAGCTTTGAAAAATCCAGTTTCCTGATTGGTCCTCTGGTCAGGTGTGTGGTTCCCTTTGTTAACCCTTTACAGGTAAAAGAAACATTAACCCTTAGCTATCTGTTTATGACAGGGCCACAGGATGAAACCAGATGCATAACTGTCTGCACTATTTATAAGTCAAAGGCAATACAGAATGTAGAAGAACTGCCTTTCCTGAAGACCTCCATGAATGATACACCATGCTGGAAAGGCCTAAGTAATGCGAAGTGAGTACAAATCATGTAAATTGCTCCATTGTTTTGAGAGAACAAAGCAAAGCAAATAATGGCGATAAGGAACAGAACATTTCTTCAGCAGTGTAAGCCTCTCAGGGGCACAATTTACAGACATTAGGAGATTGGCACAAGGCTACATCTGCTACAATCTTCTGCACTATAATTCCTCGGCAGCCATTCAAAAGAGAAAGTGCAGCAACCCCGCTGACTGATTGCCTCTCCCTCAACAGACTGAGAGATTAATATTATATCCATTGTGATATAACGAAAACAACTGGAAAACATCCACCATGCTAGTCATTTGGAATTGGCCTAGTCCCAAATTACCACAGAGGAAACATCATAAACTCTTTCTTATGCACAACAGAGATCCAGGAACAGAATAGCCCCGCTACCTAATCTGCATAATTTTCAACAAGCTTTCCTGAAATGCTATACAAATAATGTCTCCTCAAACTAGAAGACCAACTTAATAAGAGAAACAGACCCTCAATACCTTTTCTCATTAGCAATGAGGATCATCTCTGCACTTGGCTAAACTGGTCCCATGAAACTATTGCAAGACCTGGAAACTTCCCACTGTATTTGTCCAGAACCTGCCTTCCACTAGAGACCAAGAGGGCCAAAGGAAAACTAATGTGGTAACACCCTAGGTTTGTGTTTAAACACTGATCATCACATTTGTTTACCTAGTTGGGGCTGATGTGGAGTCTATTTCACAGCGATATGGTCCGAGCACATTCCAGTTACCGACAACAAACTGCTGCGGGGGGAGGGGGGGGGATAACCCCACAAAATCGGTTTTAGAACATCTCCAATCAGTACCACTGAGATCTCACTGCCCACCAATATCACTGCATGCAAGAAGCACTGATCAGAAGGGGGTTTCAAATATTCATACCTGCACATATGCCTTCATGATCTAGTCACTATGGGGGCTTCCTTGGGATTTGAATCCCCATAATCATGAAAGTGGGTTATGTGCATGAGCATGAAAAGGAGATCACATGCTCTGGGGCAGAGGTATTAAGGAAGCCTAATTTAAAGGGGGGAGGCGGTTTCCAGGACATGAAGGGGTATTAACGTTTGAAGATATTGCGACTCAATAGGGCTTTTTAATCCCTTTTTTCTACCCCTTCCCCAGGAGTTACGGAGACTGAAGGATCTGTTAGAGCTCAGTATTATAGACAAGACCCACAGGTCTCCAACAACATGACGCCCTAATGATTGCATGTACCACGAGCTCCAGTATCTCCTCTTCCAAGCTGTCGCTTTATGCTCACTTGCAGATAATTTCAATCTGCCACATTATGAAATGCTTCCGAGCGGCAGACTGCGGGCATGTAACAAACAGCAGCAAAATAACGAACAAACTTTTCATTCTGACTGAAAAGCGAGTCCCATTCAACGACTTATAAAAGTGCACAGTGCTCCCAGCACTGAAATCGGGTCTGTCCCAGGTATATCTCACCCCACAAAACAGTTCTTCTTTCCCCAAGCACAGGGTTGGATAGGCCATTTTCCAGAGAGAGATCTGAACATCCCAGTGTGGGTTACAGTGGAGTCAAAGTACTAACTTTGCCCACGGAGAGTACTGTGACGGGTTCCCCCCAGGGTGCCACCGGGAACTGGGGTACCACTGAGCCTCCTGATCCACCAGCCTGTGCTACCTTTCAGACTGTACTGCTGTGACAAGCTGCAAAGCCCTCCAGCCTGCACTTTCACCAGTAAGGACACCCCACCTGCAGTTATATGCAGGCTCTCTGACTAGCCCTGGCATAGGAAGGCTACAGCTAAGGCAACTCCCAGCTCCACAGTGTGCACCCCCTCTGGAGCATAAATCCCAAATTATACCCTCTTGTGCTGCACAGAGAACTGTACAGTGTAGGCTCAAAGTTCACCCCCTCCTTCAATGTGGAGAGGAATATGCAACAGCCTTTGCCTTTGAGCTGTGATTCCCACACACTTCATTCCAACTCACTGGCTTAGATAAAGCAAAAACAAGTTTAACAAATACAAAAGATAGATTTTTAAGTGATAAACAGATCAAAGCAGATTACGTAACAAAAAATAGAAACTCAGCTTAATATACTAAATAGATTGGACATGAATTAGTAGATTCTCACCCTAAGAGATGATACAAGCAGGCTACAGGTTCTTAAGGGGCAAGCTTCACTTGCTTACAGCTTGGGATCCCTACTGTTCCATTCACAGGCTAGACATCCCTTTTGCCTGGGTCCAGCACTTCCCCCAGTTCAGTTTTCGTTCCTCAGGTGTTTGCAGGAGTCTTCTTGTGGGTGGAGTGAAGAACCCCAGGTGATGCCCCTCCCTGCCTTATATAGTTTTTGCATATGGCAGGAATCATTTGTTTCAAAGCCTGGTTGCCAGACCAGTCTGTGGGGAAAATGCTGATATCCCAAGATGGAGTCCAGCATCAGGTGGTCTGACCATATGTCCTTGTCGAGTCAGAGTAGCCATTCCTCATCAGCAGTTTGGAGTGTTCTCGGGAAGACTCATCGCCAGATGGGAGAGAAGCTTCTCCTAAGGCCTATTATTTTTTCCTAATGACTCATTGCCCCGAATAGGCCCTTCCCCACCATCTAAACTGAAAGCATCTTGTCTACTGGGCGTTACCCAGGTGTAATTACATTTGAAATACAGATATATAGTTAAAACCACACAAACTGATACATGCACACACATACAAAAATGATACCTGCCTAGAAATAGGATAATCATATTCAGCAAATCATAATTTTTCCAATGGCACCTCATAGTGCATATCTTGCATAAAATACCTCATCATCATGTCAATCATTTCATATCACTGTGAAGAATATGGGGTGGAGTGTCACATTTATACCATTGCCCAGGGCCCACTCCCACATGCCTCCTGCAGCCACCATGGCCACTGTTGCCGGCGAGCATTTCGGATGCACCAGGGATACAGAACACCACAGACAGTCTTATGAACAAGGTACAAAGCCCAATTGCAGCTGAGACCCTCACTAGGAAGGGAGAAGCATTTTTTATTGACAAGTCCATTATCTTTTGCATTCCCTGAAAATAAGGATGCTCCCAGTACAACTAACGAAGTCCACTTCGATGCACAATCACATTTTATTTTATAAATATCCCTCAGCTGTGCTGCTAATGCTGCCCCACCTGAGATCAATACAGATAAATACCAAGTACTAAGAGGCTCTTTAATTTAGTGGTGAAAGGAATAACAAGAACTGATGGCTGGACGTTAAAGTCAGACCAATTCACAGTCAAATAAAAATAAGACAAAAAAAATTTACAGGGAGGGTGGTTAGCCGCTGGAACAATCTACCAAGGAATGAGGCAGGTTGTCCATCTAATGAAGTCTTGAAATGAAACCTGGATGCCCTTCTGGTCTAGTCAAACAAGTTATTGGGTTCAATGCAGGAGTAATTGGATGAAATTCTCTGGCCTGTGTGATACACAGTCAGATCTGATGATCTAATGGTCTCTTCTGGCCTTAAACTCTATGAAACTAAAAAAGTTTTAGTAATCTCATTGGTTTTCTGATCATTATGATGTTGCTTTCTATCTGCAGCTTGGATAAAATGTTCAGGATCCCTTTTAGAATCCTAGGCACTAACCTTATTGGGTTTGGGTTTGACAAACTGCAATATCAAAATCTCCCTCATGCTCTTTCCACTGAAATGATTAAAAAAATCCATGAGCACATGCTTACTCATCTTACAGTCCCCACATCAGGCTTTCTAAAGCACTAGGGTGTAAATTACTTGCAAGGTCCCTTTACGAGAACATAAATTACAGTGTCTCCATTTCAAAAGTCTGCTTCAAAAGCAAGACAAGCACTTATAGATGCTATAAATAAAGGCATATCTTAAACTGAAGTTGCACCAGTCAAATGCCAGGGATGCTTGTATATAATTGCAACTTACAATCTGAAAGGTGCACTGGTTTCTCTGCTATACCAAGTGAATAGACTACCAGCCCAAATACATCATTTTTGGCACCCTTCCCTTGTATCACATCCCAGTGCAGAGTTTAATTATTAAGTTTGTTAGAATTTTCCACTTTAGCTGAAGGAACCAGCTACTGAATTCCATACTCTAGAAAGATATAATTATTAAATGCCTAAATTAACAGCAATCAAGTTTCAGCTCCTAAAGCAGTTTCCACTTTGCTTCCACTGCTTGCTGTTTGATTGCATGGATTTCAAAGAAGTCACTGATGTATTGACTTCAACTGACAAGTGAATGTCATGGTCACATTTCCAGCCACGTGCAAGTGACATTTTCACCTGTTTCTTCACATAAATAACCAGGGGTAACATTTTCAAAAGTAACCAAAAGTGATTTGGAAGAATAAATCCAATTTTCAAAGGTGACGCAGATATTTAGGAGTCTAAGTCCCATTGACTTTTACTAGGACTTATGCTCCCAAGTGTATAACCTGCTTTAGAAAACAAGATGTAGGCATCTCAGAAAATTTTACCCCAGGACATCGAGTTTAATTTCCTTAAAACTGATGCAGAAAGAGCACTCTGAAACCTGCAGTAGAGGAGAGCTCAACAAACAGCCAGGAGGGCCATTATATTCTGTAATGCTAGTAAACCTGCTTTACCCTGAGCCTTCTCCACAGCTCCTTGTGCCATAGCTGTACTGCTGAAAGTCACCAAAAATCTTTCTAACCTGAACCTGAACTTCACCCTGTGCTCGTGGTTTCACCTTCATGCACAGAGGATGTTATCAAGAACAGGCTGTGTATATCAGCACTGTGGCTCATGCATGGTGCACTATGTACACAGCTCCCCGTGTTTGCTATCTGAAACACTGACATGCTGTGCGGAATGACAAAAATTAGGAGGCCAGAAATCTGCAATTAAAGGCATCAGGACATAATCCTGTAAAGTGATGCTTAAGTTTAGCACCTTGCAGGATGGAGTCCTCACTGCACAAGGTGCAGAGGCTCATTCTCAAAGGCCACGCCATGCTGCTGCCTGTCCCACAGCAGAACACAAACACACTTGTGAATCTTTTTGACCATTATTCATGTGTTAAGGTTTTTAGTGCATTTTCACCATCCTTCCTTCCAAGGACAAAGCGAGGCGACAACGAGCGTGATAAATTCTTCTGTGTTGACAAACTACTGCCATTAAATAGCATCACTTCAGAGGGGGAGCTTTAACTGTTTCCAAAGCTGACCCAGCACTCCAGGAACGTGGGCTGCAGCCCACTGCCGTGGCTCAGATTATAGAGGCGCTGGCGCCATTAACTCTGAGGTTTCAGGAAGCTTATAAACCCACCATAAATATTCGCCTGGTGATTTGTTTATGAGATCTAAGACTGTCAGAAGGTTTGCAACAGAACTTTTCACTCAAATTAATCCAATCTTTATTTATAATACAATTAAGCAAAAAAGGTCAAGCCACTGTGTGGCCAGATTGCAGCCTCCCTATTCATACTGAGTAGAGCTTTCCTGCACAAGCAACTCTCCAGGGATCAGCCACAGGACAGGGATCAAGAGCTAGAGCTAAGGGCTCACCTCTGAACTTCCCATGAACCCATAGTGGGGAAGAAATGTAAGGCACCCACTCACTCCTTTTCCTTGCGCAGGCTACGTACATTGTGGGTCACTACACCAGAGCAGGAAAGCATCCTCTCTTGAGCTGCTATTCCCTTTCTGTGCAGCTAGGGACAGGGAGCGGATGTGGTCTTGACTCAGCCCCGCTGTGCAGCTGTCAGTGCAGCAGGAAAAGGGCAGGCACATTCAATAAAGAGGGAAATGGCGACCAATTTATGACTCTGAGTCATGACTTGTTCCCCGCTCCACTCCTGGAGCAGCACAGCAGTACACAGGGCACATGGCAAAGTGCAGATCCAGCATATAGCCATGTCACCAATCAGCCCTTCCTCACAAACTGACAACTAATATCTCACATGCAGCACCAGCTCGACAGTGATGCTGCCTCCTCCTGATGTCTGGGGGGAGCGGGGTCAGGCGCATGGCAGCAGGAAAAAAGACCCTGAGTTACCAACACTTGAAAATCAGCTCCCACACAAGGTCCCTTAGTGCCACCTACCTACAAGCAATGCCTTTGAAAGCAGAACTTCCTAGCCCCCATGGAATGAGCTGTTCACTTCCCAATGAAGTATCATGTAACTCTTGCACAGTCTCCGCCTCAAGGCTGAAGTCCCAAGCATTGCCCCATTTTCTTCAATCACAAACCATGAGAACAAACGACAATACAGCATTTAGGCCAACTCCACACCCTAAAACCCCATGTCCCACTCCCCAAGCTGCTTCCACTGAAGTGAAAGGGGAAACTTCCATTGAATTCATAGATTCCAAGGGCAGATGGGACCATCCGATCCTCTAGACTGACCTCTTGTATAACACAGACCACAGGACTTCCCTGAATTAACTCCTTTGAACTTTTAGAAAAGACATCCAATCTTGAGTTGGAAACTGCCCGTGATGGAGAATGGACCACAACCTTTGGGAAGCTGGTCCATTGGTTAGTTACTCTCATTGTTAAAAATGCACACAATATTTCCAGTCTGAATTTGTCTAGCTTCGACTTCCAGCCAGTGGATTGTGTTCCACCTTTGTCTGATAGACCGAAGAGCCTATTATCAAATATTCATTCCCTACGTAGGTATTTATAGACACTGATCAAGTCGCCACTCAAGCAATTTGTTAAACTCACTAGATTGAGCTTCTTCAGTCTATCATGATACAGCATGTTCATCAGGACTGACATGTCTATTTCTCATTAAAGAAACAGCTTTTTTTGGTTCTCAGACAATCTAATACATTCTAAACCTTTCCCAGCACAAGCGATCAGTTTGGTGGAGGTTGGCTAGTTTATGATCTTGGTTACTCCAGTGTAAATCTGCTGTTACTCCAGCTGCCATCAATGATGGAGTTATTTCCCCTTTATATTAGGGTAGCTGAGATCCAGGATCTGACCTTATGGATATGGCCTGGAGTGCAGAGTAGAACCTCCATTTTCTGAGCTAACTGGGGATTCAGAAGCTCATAAGATCAAAACATTCATCAACTGAAGGTCTCAAAATGACAGCCGCTTGGTGCACAGGACTGCTTCTTTCTCATCCTCCAAACCATCACCATAAAGCAATTGCCAATGCACTGAATGCATCAGAACATGAAGGTGATGTCAACATATTCTTCACGGACACCATTTGCACTGTGTACGAGATTTCTTTATTCTTATTCCCACTGAGAGGAAACGGTTTGTGCAACTGGCCGGTTGTAATATTGGGGTTTGTGAAATCAACGTTTGACTGCAATAGCCCCAACAAGAGCAAGTGTTGTTTAGGGTGCCAAATCGGAAGAGCTACCCCAGGGACACCTGGATTCTGATGCCAGCCCAACCACTCTGGGCCTGATTCCCCCTGGTGAACACTTACTCCTACGAGTCATCCCTTGGAATCCAAGAGGGCTCCTTGTGCATTAACTGCTCACTACTGTGAGTAAGGAGCTCATGACTGGGCCTTATGTGATCCTGGGCAAGTTGGCTCACCTATCTCTGTGTCCACAGCCCCTCCTCTATGCAGAGGGGGTTGAACATACCCACCTGGGACAGGTTAATGCTCTAAAACCCTAGATACTTATTCCATTCTGAGTGCTGAGAGAACTGCCAGGTATGGATCACAGCCTGCTAAGTGCCTCCCCCTTACCATGCTATTATCTTTCCTATTTAACTGCAAATTAAAGCAGCTATGCACAAATCCCACACTGCTCCGATTTCCATAGGGCAGGTGACTTCCTGGCACTCATTCACCCAGCAACACATAGGAGGAGAGAGTTGCAGAGGCCAAGCACACTGCTTAGTGCCATTGCTTGCACTTGGAGTGCTCTGATGCTTCGCTTCCATGAAGAGCGTCTGGTGGAATAATTCCAGGACCCCTCTCTTAGCACAAGCAAACGAGCCCTTCTTGAAGGAGAGGAGTTGCTATGACTTGCGCTGTGCAGCATGGTTTAGAACGGGTTTAATTCTGCCTTCACAGGCCTCTCAGTGTCCCAGTTTCTGGTGTGCTTGCGACCATCACCTGGGGACCTGTTAGCGCACGCATGTGCAGACTCATAGGACACAAAGCAGCTACACGTCCAGCCTGAACCCCAAACTGCCTCGATCCTGTGGAGCTACAGGTGGCGGTTGCGCTCAAGAGGCACCGGCTGTGGATTTTGTTCTCGAGGACACTACAAGCAGGAGATGGGAGACAGACAATGCCTTCTCCACATGGTCTGCTCGAGCTTGTCTCAATACAGCAGGGGCCAATGATCTTGTGTGAAGAGCTGCATGCTATAAACATGCAACGCAGTAATAAAACCAGCAGAGATGAGCCAGTGTTTTGGCCTGAGCCACATTTTCCTGGTTCTAAAAGCTGTGCAGGCAGCAGCTCCTCATTTCCGAAGCACGGCCATTGCCTTCAATGGGACGAGACGTTACTCACGAGAAGGAAGGGCAATAAGCAGCTGGCTCGTAGTTATTAAGAATATGACAGCCATGTCCTGAGAACTCTCAGGTTGCCATTCTGCCCTAGACTTTCATTATCCCATATCTGCCCCCTGCAGGGGTTCTTGCATCTTCTTCTGAAGCAGCTAGTGCTGGCCACTGTCAGAGACAGGATATATCCCATGGCAGATCCAATCTGGCAACTACTCAGTTCTATTACAATGCTCTCCCTAAATGAGCACTCACCCCTACCCACCCCACGATACAGAGCAGCCAACTGCAACACACCCACTTCAGGGAGACCTGAGCAGAAGCGTGGAAATCAGGCAGCTTCCAGGAAGCTGGTTTCCTCTGAATTATTAACGTGGTGCTGATCTGTGCTTGTGATTTTACATCAGGGAGAGTTCAACCGTAATTGTTCGACCAATAAAGGCAGGTTGAAGCAGTCTGCCAACATTGTAACCTGGGTAAACAGATCTGTCTGAGCTATGAATTATATTACATAAAAATTACTCCCTTTCTGCAGTACTTTACTACTTAGCATACGATTGCGGTAATGTAGCCAGCTCTGCCATGGATTTTAATCACTAGAACATAAGAATGGTCATACAGGGTCAGACGAATGGTCCATGTAGCCCAGTATCCTGTCTTCTGACAGTGGCAGTCCCAGATGCTTCAGAGGGAATGAACAGAACAGGACAACGTATTGAGTGATCCATCCCCTGTCATCCAGTCCAACCTTCTGGCAGTCAGAGGTTTAGGGACCCCCAGAGTATGGGGTTGGGTCCCTGACCATTTTGGCTAACAGCCACTGATGGACCTATCTTTCATGAATTTATCTAATTCTGTTTGAACCCAGTCATACTCTTAGCCTGCATAACATCTTCTGGCAATGAGTTCCACAGGTTGGCTGTTGTGCACTGTATGACTGAATGTACAGATGTAACTGCTTTAAATCTCTTTATTAATTTTATTGGGTGACCTCTGGTTCTTGTGTTATATGAAGGGGTAAATAACACTTCCTAGTCACTTTCTCTACATCATTTACAATTTTATAGACCTCTACTGTGCTCCGCCTCTTAATCATCTCCCAACCTTTTTAATCTGTCCTCATACGGAAGCTGTTCCATTCCCTTTTTGTTGCCTTGCTTTGTACTTTTTCCATTTCCAACATCTTTTTTTAGACGGAATGACCAGAACTGCACATAACATTCAAGGAGTGGCCATTATGATATTTAATGTCTTATTAGCTATCCCTTTCCTAATGCTTCTGAACATTGCTTGCTTTCTTGACTGCCACTGCACACTGAACAGCTGTTTACAGAGAGCTACCTACAGTGACTCCAAGATCTCTTTCTTGAGTAGTAACACAGTTTAGACCCCACCATTTTGTATGTACAGTTGAAATTATGTTTTCAATAATACATTACTTTGTATTTATCAACACTGAATTTCCATTTGCTATTTTGTTGCCTAGTTTTGTGAGATCCTTTTGTAAATTTTCCCAGTCAACTTTGGACTTCACTATCTGGGTAATTTTGTATTGTCTGTTAACTTTGCCACCTCAATGTTTACCCCGTTTTCCAGATCATTTAGGAAAAGGCTGAACAGCACTGGCCTCAGTACAGATCTTTGGGAGACTCTGCTATTTACCCCTCCCGCCTGTGAAAACCATCCAGTTATTTCTGCCCTTTGTTTCCTGTCTTTTAACCAGTTACTGATTCATGTAAGGCCCTTCCCTCTTATCCCACAACTGCCTACTTCACTTAAGAGCCTCTGGTGAGCCTTGTCAAAGGGTTTCTGAAGGTCCAAGTCACTATATCTATTGGATCACCCTTGTCCACATTTGTTGACCCACTCAAAGAATCTGTATAGATTGCCGAGGCATCATTTCCCTTTACAAAAGCTGTGATGACTCTTCCAAAATATCGTGTTCTTCTATGCGTCTGACAATTCTGTTCTGCACTACAGTTTCAGCCAATTTGCCTGGTACTGAAGTTAGGCTTACCAGCGTGTAATTGACTAGTTAATCATTATTTTTCCTTTGCTGTCTGGCACGTTCGGGAAATTGAGAAGGACTATTTTTTCTACTCTTCCTTTAATAGACACTGCGAGCCTATTTGTATTCTGCCACCACATTCATGCAATAAAGGCCTTTTTAGCATCACATAACTCCATTAAAGGGCTTCTTCTTAATCACACAATAACACTTTTTAAGCTCCCCCTACCCCCACATCTTTCATCTGGATACAAAGTTCCACAGCCCCTAAATAAAGCTGAATAATTCCCCATTGATTGAAAATGCTGCTAATGCAACTTCATGATCATCTGTGGTTAAATATAATTAGTTTTGCATTTCAACAAAAGAAATGAGCTCAAATTACCCTGTGATTTCAATAAGAGGCGGGGAAGATTTCTCCCTGCTGGGCTAAGACTAAGGCAGACGCAGCAGGCTCTACCTGCTAAGTTAATAACATCCCATTTTAAGAGGGGAAAAGTGCATTAATTGCTGGGTATCGTCGCTACAGCTGTCGAAATTCACGTGGACTCAGAATGTAAACGGTTCGCGGAGCGAGACGGTGCCCCTCTATGTTCAGATCAGAGGCGGGAGGTCTCAGGCACACCCTCATCCAGCAATCCCAGCAGATGCCAAGAGACCTTTGTCATCCCAAATTACTAACTACTGCGATTTGCAGCACTTTGTCAATGCAACAGAAGATCATGTACGGTTCTGTCCAGCCCCACACTGTAGGCCATATGCACACTATACTGAATTCTTCCCTTCCTCACCATAACAGCCACAGCTGCTTTATTCCTGCACTGCTGAGTTTTGCTACTGACTTCCATTCACGCAGAAGTGATTTTTAAGTCTTTCTGGAAGAAGTAGTCTTGCTTTGACAAGTCAGCTGTGCTGCTCTGGGTCAACACAAGAGGGCGCTAGTGCACAACAGATGTGCAGCCTCTTGGCCATGTCAGCTGGGAGTTGCTGCTGTCCCGAAGGAGTCAAATGCAATAAGGGAACAATAGGACCAGGCAGAATTTTAGGTCAAGAAGCACAGCCCAGAATTCAAGCACTATGGGAGGTATTCATAGCCCCAGAGGGGTAAACTCAGTTGATGTCTTCAGCAATGGGCCTTTCCACCAGGAGCCCAACCTCCCTCCTTTGCACAGCACATTCATTGCAATAAAATGATGGGATCAGTCCATGGAAAGATGTTTCCTTTTCAGACAGACTCCCAAGTGGACAGATGCACAGAGCATAGATGTATCCAAAGCAAACAGCTGGATGCGCATTACTGGAGACAGATCAGAAGGGGTTTACTCTCCTCAAGCGCACTGCAGGAGTCTGGGGGTTGCTAACTTAGGTAGCATATGACACCTATGCTAACATTAAATCCCATTTAGGCTCCTCTAACCTCTTTTCATGCCCTCCCCCGCAGCTGCGCCTCGATCTAATTGCCCTCCTCCCCGCCACCCCCAGATTAAACTCCTAGGCAGTGATGGTGAGACATCTTTGATTTGAGAACTAATTCTCTCCCCCAAAACTCCTTGGTCTGACAGTATGAACTGCCCAGCATTCAGGGCAGGCTGCATGGCCCATCCACTGAGGCCTTTGCCTGAGAGATTAGGATGGGGTGAACTGGGGCTGTTTCTTCTTAAGTGTGGTGGATTTTTACTCAGGCTCTGTCCGGCCATCGTATTTCTCAAGGGGTCAACACTATAAAATCTAGGTGCCTTCACAGTGGTTTGGGAAGGGGTGTAAACCCCCTGCTTCAGAGCAAAGGCGAACTTTGAAGTAACAGGTTCAGTGGGAAACTTCCCCTGTGGCAGGTTATCTCATGACTGCTGGGTTTCGTGGACCTTCTTTGGAAGCAGCTAGTGTTGGCCACTGTTGCACGCAGAATACCAGTCTAGATGGTTCCCAGGGCTGGTTCAGTCTGGCTATTCCTATGTACACCTTTGGGTGAATTTGTTACTTTGGGTTCTGTTCATGTACTTGAGGAAATCAAATAAGCCCATCCCTTAGCATATCTCTTTGGTGACATTAATAGATTAGTGTCGTGCTGCCCCATGGAACAAACAATGGTAAAATTCCGAAGACCTATCACTCACCTACCAAAAATAATGAATAAAAGTCCTCTTCTGTCTGTCTTTCACAAACCAAACAAAAACCCTCCATTTGTTGAATGCGGGAAATACAGTTTGGGGAACTCACCACAGGTTTCTCCACTTTTGCTCAAATTACCTTCCATTCTCTCATCATAATAGCACAAGATAACACAAGTACTGAACAGTATCCCATTTTAACCAGTTTCAAGGTATCACTGCTCTTTAATACTCCAGGCTTTGTGTTCGTTCAGACAGAGGCTGCCACTCCCCTACAGTTCACTTCCAGTAAATGCTGCAGGTGGGACTTAAACAGTAGCACTCAGTGTGAACCTCTTTCTTCTCCCTCCTTGACTTCAGTGGGCATTTGACTATTGACTTCAGTGAGAGTCAATGGGACAAGTGCTTCTGGAAATCCCAAGTGCTTATTCCTAGCACAGGGAAGTTATCCTCCCAGCCGAGCCTATGTGGCATAACAGTATAAGGGAAGATTTCCCCTGACAAGTAATTCCCAGGAAAACCTGTTGGAAATCTAGCAGAGATGAGTTGCAATATCTCACGGTTGGCTCTCAGAGTGAATCAACAAAGCTTCTTTCATAGATTCCAAGGCCAGAAGGCATCATTATGATCATCTAGTCTGACCTCTTGTATAACATAGGCCACAGAACTTCCTCAAAATAATTTGTAGGGAGGATCTTTTAGAAAAACATCCCCTCTTGTTTTGAAAATGGTCATTGATGGAGAAACCACCATGACCCCTGGTAAATTGTTTCAATGGTTAATTGCCCTGACTGTTAAAAATGTACTCCTTATTTCCTAGCTCTGGCAGCTGAATCCCTCCCAGCCCTACCATGCAAAATGGTAGATCTCTCAGGGGAGACTCTCATTGGCCTTTGGGGGAAGCAACACAGATAAGAAAACTTTAACTTGGCAACAAAACCCTTAATGTGTCCGAAGCCAAACCCAGAGCATGCAGAGTTCATCTGACAGTCACACTGCAACAGCACGGCACATACAGTTAAACTTCCCTACGGCTGGGAAAAAAATAACAAATAGTCTTCAGATGCCCTCAAGGGGAAGCTACACTCACAGTATTCATCAGCTCAATGAGTTTCACAGCGCAGAAGCAGGGCACTTGCTGTAGTGACATGCATATTTTTTGCATCATTTCCAGTATTTCAAAGCAGGCGGCCATCAGGCATTTTCTGCACTTCGAGCCTCGGCAGTATGAATGCACGACTTGTAATTACCACAAAACACAAAGAGGTGATAATATGCAGAGGCAGCCTGTTAAAAAATAAGACTGAAGTTTTCAAAGGAACCTAAGAGCATTAGGACAATTAATTTCAATTTCTTTGAAAACTCTTGGTGATCGGTAGAGGTCCTGGATGATTGGAAAAAGACAAATATAGAGCCCATCTTCAAAAAAAGGAAAGAGAATCCAGGGAACTACAGACTGGTCAGCCTCACCTCAGGCCCTGGAAAAATCATGGAGCAGGTCCTCAAGGAATCCATTTTGAAGCAATTGGAAGAGAGGAAGGTGATCAGGAACAGTTAACATGGATTCGCCAAGGGTAAGTCATGCCTGACCAACCTAAATGCAAGTGGCGCACAGAATGAGATCGGTGCCGGGACTGTGAGCAGCGCCAAGACAGGTGCCGGGACCACAATCGGGACTGGGATCGGTGTTGTCCTGCAATGCTGGGCAACGGCAGTTGCATCAGGGATGGCTTCCCCTTCAATCTGAGCGTCCGCACCGGCGGTGCCAGGGGCTGTTGAAGAACTAGTTCTGTGAGCATGATTAGGTCCCGCGCTGTTGAGAAGGTCTCCGGAGTAGAAGGGAGTCCCAGCTCAACCACGGTGCGCACTGGGGAGCTCACAGGCGCTGGACTCGACGGCGCTTGCAGTGCCAGAGTCGACGGTGACAGTGCTGCTAGTTGTCCCACATGCTTCGGTAACGGGTGCGGCTCTGGCTGCGGTACAGGAGGAGTCAGCTGTTGGTAAGTGGACAAGGTAGAAGCAGCCATCACCTGTTTGGGTTGCTTCTTCCCTTGACCCAGAGACAGGGACCGGCGCCATGGTGGCGGAGGCACCGGGGAGGTATGGTGCATGTCTTTCGATGAGTCAGAACGTGGTGCCAGACCAGTCAGTGCTGCAGGGGCACTCCACACCGATGACGATGGTGCCGGGTTCCGCGAAATGGAAAGGACAGAGCTAAGTGCCACCTCCATGAGGAGCTGCTTCAATCTAGAGTCCCGCTCCTTTCTGGTCCTGGGCTTGAAGCTTTTGCTGCACTTGTCCGCTCAGTGGGATTCCCCAGACATCTTAGGCAGGAGTCGTGGGGTCTCCCATTAGCATCGGCCTCAGACAAGCCAAGCAGGGTTTGAAATTGGAGACCCCGGCATGGGTCTGGGCACCAGGTTGGGGGAGGGGGGAGAAGACCCCACTCCCTCTTGTTAAGAAACTAATCTAAACTAACTATCACAACTATTAAACAACTATTAACAACTACTTATTACTAATGAAAACTATTAACAAGTACGAAAAACGAATGCTAGGGATAGTGGAGAACAGCACTCCACAGTTCCAAGACCGTCACAGGCGGTAAGAAGGAACTGAGGGGGCACTGGGTCGGCAGGGGCATATATCGGGCGCCATAAGCGCGCCACTCCAGGGGGCACCTCAGCCGACCCATCGAGTGTTGCTAGGGTAAAATCTTCCGATAATCATGCACACGGCGCATGCACACCTAATTGGAATAAATATGAGCAAGCACTCAAAGAAGAACTGGCTCTGTGGATATGGGGAACGCAGTGGATGTGATATACCTTGACTTTAGCCAAGCTTTTGATATGGTCTCCCACAGTATTCTTGCCAGCAAGTTAAAGAAATATACATTAGATAAATGGACTATAAGGTAGATGTTTTGCTGAATATCTTCATTAATGATCTGGATGATGGGATGGATTATACCCTCAGCAAATTCGCGGATGACACTAAGCTGGGGTTGGGGGGGCGGGGGCAGGGAGAGGTAAATATGCTGGAGAGTGGGGATAGGATCTAGAGTGACCTAGACAAATTAAGAGTATTGGGCCAAAAGAAATCTGATGAGGTTCAACAAAGCCAAGTGGAGAGTCCTGCATTTAGGCTGGAAGAATCCCATGCACTGCTACAGGCTGGGGACCAACTGGCTAAGTGGCAGTTCTGCATAAAAGAACCTGGGGATACCAGTGGACAAGAAGCTGGATATGAGTCAGCAGTGTGCCCTTGTTTCCATGAAGGCTAATGGCATACTGGGCTTCGTAAGTAGGAGCACTGCCAGCAGATCGAGGGAAGTGATTATTCCCCTCTATTCAGCACGGGTGAGGCCTCATCTGGAGTTATGCGTGCAGTTTTGGGGCCCCCACTACAGAAAGGATGTGGACAAATTGGAGAGAGTCCAGCGGAGAGCAGTGAAAATGATTAGGGGGCTGGGGCACATGATTTATGAGGAGAGGCTGAGAGAATTGGAGTATTTAGTCTGCAGAAGAGAAGAGTGAGGGGGGATTTGATAGTAGCCTTCAGCTACCTGAAGGGGGATTCCAAAGAGGAGGGAGCTTGGCTGTTCGCAGTGGTGGCAGATGACAGCACAAGGAGCAATGGTCTCAAGTTGCAGTGGGGAAGGTCTAGGTTGGATATTAGGAAACACTATTTCACTAGGAGGGTGGTGAAGCACTGGAATGGGTTCCCTAGGGAGGTGGTGGAAACTCTATCCTTAGAGTTGTCTATCTAAGGCCCAGCTTGACAAAGCCCTGGCTGGGATAATTTAGCTGGAGCTGGTCCTGCTTTGAGCAGGAGATTGGACTAGATACATCCTGAGGTCCCCTCCAACCCTGATATTCTACGATTCAGTGGGAGTTAGGGGACTACATACCTTTCAGGATCTTGGCCTTAGACCCTCATATCCCACTGGCACGAAGCTAGGCTCCTTGGAAAATCCCAGCTTAAATAAATACAAGGCCGTCATTGCCTCTTCTCCAGGTTGGCAGCAGTGAATTCAGCACTACGGGCGCCCTGTTCATTTGCCATAAGAGGTGTTGATCTCAAGCCAACTCCTCTGATTGTTTTTCTGTAGCATTACAGACACATCCAAATCCCCCTTGTGGTCAGCCGAACATTAGCATGGTAAATTTATGACCAGTGCATCATACCATGGTGCTCCTAGGAGCTCCTTTTAGTGCCGTATAAGAATGCTGACCCCAGTGACACCCGTCCACATGGTGGTTTGCACAGGACCTAGCAAAAAAATAAATGGCTCTGCAGAGAAAGTGTGTGGCTCTCTGAAATGAGGAATAATAGGGTGTGCTTAAACTATGTGCAATCCAAGTCCAGTCTCTAACAGGGTCTTGGGGTTTGATCAGCATGGAGCTGAGCTCCTCCATCAACAAGAGATTGGCTTTCCTCACCAGAAGATTCCCTACTATGGAGACATGTGAGTGCTGCTGCTTGAGCAGTATGTAGTGATGTTACCTCCCCCCAAAGACATTCCACTGCAGTTAACATCCCTGTTAAAACTGGATTGGATCGGTACCAACACAACCGTCTGAGGAGTGACTCCAAACTCCAGTAGAATATGTCTAGAACGTCAGAATCTGTCACTACAGAGGAAGAGTCATGACATCGCATGTCAAGACTTAGCATGTCTCTAGTGGATCAAGCAGGACGGCACGACAGAGCACTGGCAAAGCCTTCCTGCATCACTGGCACAAAACCCACACATTGCATTCATCCATATCTACAGGCCACATGGGGACAGAGCTATTTCAATCGGCAGGGATGGAGGTGAGAAATTGCAGAATGGCGGGAATGAAGGGGTTACGGGTCACCGCCACATGCCGCAGCTTCGTTGTCACATGGTAACAGTCTCGCTCCACTTGCACTGATGCTGTTTCCCTGTACCATTATGCAATGTGCCAGACTTGCTCCAGTAACAGTCCATGTTAACATCAGATGTCCTCAGACCAAAACCTTGCAAATGCTGTGTAATCCAGATGACATCTCCCTTCACAGCCCAGCATCCGATGGCAAGTAAAGCTGATGTTGTCCAGCTTGGCTCGTGCTGTGAAGCACTTCCCCCCTAACTCACAACCGGGGCCTGGTCTGCACACGGGTCAAGGTTGAATTTCATTTATTTTTTTCTCATCCTCACTTCATTTGGCAACCAGCTCTCCCAGTCTAAACAACAGCCCCAGTGTTCACACGCTGCTAAGGCACCCGTCATTGTGGCATGGGTATGAATGTACCTCTCCCAGGAGGCGGGATCACCTCTGAGACATCGCTGGCTCCTTCACAGTCCTGAGGGCAATCACACCCGAACGCAGGGCTCATGATGCACAGCTGTAGTGCAGTGGCCAGTCTCACAGAGACATGTTAGGCACGTAGCATCCTAAGGGAAACCGTCATAAAACATCATGTCTCACAACCGTTTGCAGTATTCACTCTTCCTTGCACGTCTCTTCTTGGTTGTGATGTGGGACAATTCTGATCACATCCTCTGCTCACTGCCCACCACCTACCTCCTATTTTTGTAGACCCTGACCTCCTGTTACAGTTAGGAGAGATACCAGGAGCTACATTTCAAGACTCAAGGACACCCCAACCCCATCCTGGCCTCACTGCACATCCCTCCACAACTCAGGAACGAAGGCAACCGAATTCACTTTCTATTCTGCTTGGGAGCTGTTAGCTCGTTCAGCCACTATGGTGATGTACTGAAACAGCAACAAGCTGTTGCCACCATCTTTGCAGCACTAGCGCTGTCGTACTGTAGCTGCTTGCTGTGCCGACATCAACAACAAAACCCCAGACGGATGGTGGGAACATCTGCAGTGCTCGTGACTGACCTATATGCTGCTGCTTTCGCCTTTCTCTCGCTGCAGCTCATCCCTTCCCAACTGTTACCCAGCTGGCTATTAAGAGTGCATAATTTTTTCAGGGAAACATAATGACCATCTGGACCATTCACACCTTATCTAGGAAGGGGAGGAAAGACAAAAAGGGAGCTCTCCCCGCTAATCTCCAATGTTATTTATTAGGACAGGGACTTGCCACCTCTGGAATAACCTGTACTGATAGCAACAGGCTCTCTTCTTCTCGCTCAGCATCTGAACAGCCAGCTCCAGCTGCTTATTACGCATGTGTTCCAGCTCTGAAGCTGCTGCAGTCTCTAGAAGATTAAGCTGTCTTCATGAACAGTGACAAGACCGGAGACTCCCCTCAAGCCAATGAGAAGGAAGCAGAGACAAGGACTGGGGCAAAAGCTCGCTGTTGTGTTTTCAGCCAGGTTTCCAAATGATAAATTACAGTGGCTGTTTGGCCCCTTGCATGGAACACGCTGAGAACAGCCTATTCCTCCTGCCCTTCTTGGCGACTAGAGCAACTTAAAATCAATGCACCGAGCACCTGAAAGCAATCTAGGGCCAGATCCTCAGCTGACAGAACCCAACGTAGCTCTCTTGGCTCCAGGCATCGAACGCTTTTTCAACCATAAACAGAAGAACATTTACAACCACCACCACCTCCGGACCCCTGCAAAGGGAAAATAAAACCCTGCCCCAAGCAGGACTTTCTAGAGAGAAAGTCAGAGAGCTCCATAAATCCCACTAGGGATTTCGCTATTACTAATTCATTTCACCTGGAAGGCGCTCAGCCAGAACAATGACAGGCAACAATATTAAGCTCTAAGAGAGACATAAGATCTAATCCTGAATTCATACAAAATTCTGCATGGGCCCCTGTGTATGATTTCAGGCTGTCTGGATTAAAGAGGAAGAATACATTCTAATATTACAATGAGAAGTTAGTTTCCAAGAGGGCAATATCTAACAGATACTCCCCAGGAGCTGCATCTTTCCCTGTAACACAGACTCAATGCACAACTGATATTTCCCATTAATCTCTCTGCAACCTCCAGAGTCATATGCCGCCTGGAAAATGGAAGATATGCCTTATCTGTGGAAGAGGGAGAAGTATATGGCGCTTCTATGAAATCCTTAATCACAATGTAAGGCTGGAGAGATACCCAGACGAAAGAAATGCCCTGCAACCAAAGAGATACAGAGAAAACGAAGACTGATGACATTCCAGCGTGAACATCACTATATTTAAGAAACATATTACAATCCTTTTCTTTAGACCCTATCTGATGGCAAGACTGACTGATACCTGAGTTCTGTGCTAGACAGAACAAGGTAACAGCAGTAAGGTGAGAATTCAGAAATGCATGACTTTTACACCTTCTGGCCCGCATTTGCAGGGTGACAATGCTCTTGTACCTTTACCTGCATCTACCTCAGAAATGGTGTCAAGGAACATTCTGTTTTGTGCTTAACACCACTGGGCTTCTGATACCAGGAGCCAAATTCAGAGAGGATACACAGAATGGTGTAAGTAACCCCCTCCCCCACACGCTGCCTCAGAACAATTCCAGTCCATTCTGGAAGTCAAGGGCTTGTCTAGACTAGAGAAATTTGCACTATTATGTACTGACATCTCTATGCAGTTACAAAGCCCATGTAATGTGTATGGACAAAATCGTCTGGTGGACAGGTTGTGTAGCCTAGAACTCAGGTTAAATCTTCTGTTTCACCTCAAAGTGTGAGTGTCTGAGAGAGAGAAAGAGAGAGAGTGACCTTGGCAAGAAACAGTCTGTGCCTCGAGTCCCCATCAATAAAATGGGTGCAGGAATTGCTGTAGTTACAGCAATGCTCTACCTCATAAGGGTCTCTGTCAGGATAAATACATTCAAAAGAGAGTGAGGCACTCAGATACTAGAGTGAGGCACTCAGATACTACAGAATCAGGGCTATAAAAGTACCAGGTAGACAGGAAACTGGCAGTACAGGAGAATGACTTAATAACTATTAGTAGCCAGAAGGGTCTGTATTAACTATGA
The DNA here is from genome assembly GCF_003597395.2 of Chelonoidis abingdonii. Classification (NCBI taxonomy): domain Eukaryota; kingdom Metazoa; phylum Chordata; order Testudines; family Testudinidae; genus Chelonoidis; species Chelonoidis abingdonii. The sequence continues at coordinate 15,662,568 of NC_133786.1, read as the reverse complement.
AGCTGGAAGGACCCTGCAAGAAAAAAAGAAAAAGCAGACAAACGAGTAGGCTTAAATCTTATGGCATGAAACTTGCAATAGAAACAACAAAAAAAGAGCAGTCTTAGCCAATATGGGATCATCTCAGCAGAAATAGATACTATAGCAGTGAAGGTCAGCAATTCCTTGGTAGATATATACCTAGCTAGATGCCTGAGAGAGACTGACACCAGTAAGTCTCATCCATTTGTTTACCAGTTAAGTTCTGCTAACAAGCTCTAGTTCACAGTTGGCAACCATCTATCTAAAGCACGCTGCTCTCAACTCCTCCTGTAAATGCTGCCAACATGTACAATATTTTTCTACACGGGTTGGGGTCCACTTCAGCAATGGAAACAGTGTAGTGCTAGCCATTTCCTTTGCACGTCAATATTCTGGTGACTGTAGTAGTAGGTTTCTCTCTCCTAGAACTAACAATCAGCCCTTGAGAGAATAAAGATTGACTGTTCCCAGCTACTTCTCTCAGATAGCCTGGTCACAGAGACTCTTCAAACAACGAGCCACTGTGCCATCCATTTGCAATATAAGGGACTCCCATTAAGGCCAGAGGGATCAATGAACATATGTAAGGGGCAATCAGGCACAAATGGCAATAAGGCACCTCCTGGTATCCTGCTTTTAACCTCATCTGTACAGTAGTATTGAGATCTATGGGATTCACCTCAATTCTCTTTAGGTAGATAAGGCCCTGGGATATTCATCTGTCTTGGTGCTGCAAGACTGACAATAGCCTGGAGTGTGCTTCCCTGAGGATCTTCTTTTCATATAGGTTCTCGAGAAAGAGTTGCCGTGCCAGTAATATATGGAATGACCTAAACGGGATGAAGATAGGAAACAGAGCAAGCTAGGTTCATCTCTTACATCAGCATGATGGACAGGATTGCAGCAGAGGAGCCACCCATCACGGAATGCTGAAGCAAATAAAACTCTATGAGCCAAGCCGACTGCTCATGCACCGTTCCTGTTGTTCAGTCATGGGTCTCGCTGCCATCTCTTAAAGCCCCAAGGCCATATTATTGACCAGACACCATAATTACTGCATTTGTTTAAAAATTGTTTTGCTGTTATGAAATGGGGGCAAAAGAAGAGGTTACTCATCTTGCGCAGGCACTGTGGTTCTTTGAGATGTCTGTTCCTATAGGTGCGCCAGTTCAGGTGTTCGTGCACCTCTCAAGCCCTTGATATGCCAATGGTATACAGGGCTGCACGGGCAAACCCTCAGTTCTTTCTTTATCCAAACACCCAACAAAGAACAGTCAAAAGCAGAGAGGAAGTTGGGCAAGTGGTGGAGAACCCATAGGGATGCACATCTCAACGAACCACAGTTACTGCCCAAGGTGAGTAACTTTTTTCTTCAAGTAGCCTCCCTGTGGGAGCTCCATTTCAGGTGCCTCCCAAATAATAGGAGGAGGGAACTGCAGAATCACGCCCAGGAGTGAAGACAGTACAGCAAAACTGAGTGTCACATCAGATCTGAGGACATGGACCAAGGAGCAGTGTTTAGAAAAGGTTTGCACTGAGGCCCACACAGTAGCTTTGTATAACTCAAATACCAGAATGTTTTTGAATAAAGCTGTGGAAGTTGCCAATGATCTGGTAGAGTGTGTCATTATCCTCTGAGGAGGTAAAACACCAGTTGCATTATAACAAGCAACACCACACCAAGAAATCCACTCGAAAGAAATTGTGAAGAAATTGTGGACCCCTTGGATCTTTCTGCAAAGGAGACAAAACAGTACAGGTGATCTCTGAAATTGCTTGGTCCTATCCAGATAAAAGGCCAATGATCATTTCACAGCTAACATACGAAAGGAGGTCTCACATTAAGATTTATGTGGTTTAGGGACTAACATCAGTAGATGAATAGACTAGATAAGATGGATATATGATAGCACCTTGGGTAAAAATTTTGGATGCAGCCCATAAGGAGACCTTGTCCTTGATGAATACCGTAAATTGAGGGTCTGCCATAAAGGCCCCAATCTCCCCAACCCTGGAGGCTGACCTAATAGCTACTAGAAAGAATATCTTCATAGATAAGCGAAGCAAGGAGCAGATTGTGATAGATACTTCATGGGACATGTGTTTGAACCTAAGTACGAGGTTGAGATCCCAAGTCAAAGTAAGATCCTTAACCTGGAAGTAATGATTCCTCAACCCTTAATAAATCTAAAGGACATAGGACGAACAATTACAGAAAATCCCTCGTGGGAAATGAAATGCTGTTATGGCCAGATGAACCTTAACAGAGACAACTGATAACCCTGATTTCTTCAAGTCCAGCAGGTAATCCAAGATGGCTGAGAGCAGAGATGATTCAGGTATAAGGTGGTGGCAGTGACACCAGTGGCTGAACCTTTTCCATTTCTGAAGATAAGTAATTCAAATTAACTCCCTTACTACTGTTTACGTTTACAGAAGAGTTCAGCACCCAATAAGGTACCAAAATAAGTGCCCAGATTTTCAAAATCAGCATATTGGCTGATAAGCTCTTTTGAAAATTTGATCCTACATGTGTCCACCTACCCATGCTGCGTTTTCAAAGATTATCATAAATTTCATGGCCAGAAGTGACCATAGTGATGATCTAGTCTGATCTCCTGCATAACACAGGCTATAGGATTTACCTGTATTAATTTCTATTCTGAGTCCAAAAGCTATGCTCAAAGTAGCACATTTTTTAGAAAAAAACATCCAAACATTATTTCAACATTTCCAGTAATGAAGAATCCCCCACAATACTTGAAGTGTTCCAGTGATTAATTACTCTCACTGTTAAAAACTTGCACCTTATTCCTCATCTGAGGCACAAATATTTCTCTGCATGCTGAATAGTTTCACACTGCCAGTACAATTCTTGATTTCCACCCTGTGAAATTCTAGTTTCTTTAGGGCAAGGTAGGGAGTAGAGATCACTGATTCCTTTGTGCATCGTCTCAGCTTTTTCTTGAAAGACAAAAACAGCTTTAAAAAATCTGTTAAATATTCATCGTTCAAAGCAGCATCTTTCCCAGTGCATTTTTCTTCTGGAAACCAGGGCCTGGCTGCCACCATTTTCATCTGATGCCTCTGCACTTGCTGTACTAGCTCAATTGCATCTACATTTTCTTCACTTGCTGATGCTCTCACTATTCCCCGAGTCCCTAAGCTGCAAAATTAGCTCTGAGCCATGGGAATACAAGTTTGTATGCACCCGTGTTACCATCGTAACTTAAAGTCGCAGACGTGACACTTAGCCAGAGTAGGCTAATTTAATTAATGACATTACAAACAGTTTTCTTCATCTTTCTCCAAGTACCAGCCATCAGAACTGCCCGCTTTTTAGGACTCTCAACACAACCAAGGCTGAAAGTTACCTCTTTACATTTTATTAGTGTAAAATAAAAATAAACCTGCAAATTGCATTAGAACTCACTTCCAGGCCTTTTGACACTGGGTCAGAGCAGTGTAAAGGGGTCTTTCTGTAGATGAGAATACACCCTGCTCAGCGTCATGAATTATAGCTGCTCATTTTGCTGCATGAAATAATGTGAAACATTCAAATACTGTAAATCAACTGCAACCAGATTAAGAACAATCATCTGTCATCTCATGGATGATCCATTTCTGTTAAATTAGATGGCATTTGCCACTTAGAAAGAAATGGATTTTTTCGGAAATTCTTGGAAAGAAATAGAGAACAAAATGTAAGCCAAACAATGAAAGCGCACGTTACCAGGTAAAGCATGACACTCATTATTTTTACTGTTTCCTCTTTGAATCACGTTAGTTTGGCTACACACATAAATAAAGGGAAGAAAAAGATACGGTTCTGGCAACAGAAAAACAGTGAAAGTATAAGGAGTTTTATGAACATGAGAGGTGGATGGGTGGGTTAGAAAAACTTAAGTGGTGTACAGGACTTGTGCTTAGTGACAAGATGTGATTATTATTGTTATTTATTATTTCTGTTAATGTAGGGTCTAAAACTCTAGTCCTGGCCAGGACCCCATTGTGGCAGGTGCTGCATAAACACACAGCAAAAAGATGGTCCCTGCCAAAAACAACTTCCAATGTATCTAGTGGATAGAGCACTACACGGGGGCTCAGGAGACCTAAATTTTATTCCCAGCTCTGCCTTGTGACTTGGATAAGTCCCCTCACCGCTCCATGCCTGCTTCCACTCCCCTTATCCTTGGTCTGTCTTGTCTATTTAGAGTGTAAGCCCTTTGGGACAAGGACGGTCTCCCACTGCGGGTATGTACAGAGCCCAGCACAGTGCGCACTTGATTTCAGTTCGGGTCCTTAGGTGTTTCCGTAAAACAATAATTGTATTGGCCCTCAGCAGAAGACTGAATTTCACCAACTGTGCTGGAATAAAGATTTCTGCCGTAACAATCTGGGATCTCAAATCGATTTTTTGTTTTGCTCGTTTCTAGTGATAGTTTAACTGTGAGCTGCATGAAGTATACCAGAAAAAAAATAATCATCAACCAAGTCTAATGCATGCAGCTCTTTGATTAAGGCTGGGATTTGCAGGTTATTGAGCTCAGTAGATTAAACTAAAACAGTCAAAGTGCTCAGGATCTAATACAACAAAAGGCTCAACAAGACAGATCCCGTTCAATGTCACTTTATTAAAACTATGCACACTGCACTGGAGTGGGAGGCAGGGATTGATCGCAGCTAGTTCGCAGATCCAATTCCTCCACCAGTTGCCATGGTAACCACTCAGTAATCCCACATGTATTGGAGGAGAGGAGAGTTGATACCTTGGGGGAATATCAGAACACAGATTCAGACAGGCAGGGAGCGGTGGTTTACCACAGTGCCATGCAACAAAGCAAGGAGGAAGAAATACTCTACAGGGCAACATCTGGGGAAGGGTCGGCAGGAAAACGAGGTCTGTTATCTCAGCAGGGAACTGCAGCTGGTGCATGCTGGGGAGATGCCAGTCCTCTCCCAGCGATCTACTCCCTCCCCATATACATCCACCTACACTGATAGGAGTCAATTCATCCTGCATGGAGTATAGGGACCAGTCCACTGATCACTCTCCATCTGGCTTCATGGAGGCTCTCCTGCCAATGGTAATTAAACACCAGTGACCTTCTCCCATTCAAGCTGCACTGGCACGGGATGGAATCTGCCTTCGGGGCTCGGACATCAGAGTCAGGGCTTGCCAATGAGGTCACGTCCTGGCAAGATGGCTGCCACCAGCAGTAGGCCCAATATAGTCAACTAGAATGAAGGCGCCATTCTCTAATATGTTTCACAGCTGAACACAGCTACTGAGGGGAGGGTCTTCCTCACTGTAGCTTTGTTGAGCAAACTGGATGTTGTTCTCCTTAAAGTGAACATGCTCTAAATCATTATGTTAATAACACGCCCATGCCATTGCAAAACCTCCCAAGCAACACTTGCAAGTTCGTCATTTGTTTTTTCGGACTCCAAAAGCTCTGGTATTTCTCTAATATGCAACTCCTGTATTGGGTCTGACTCTCCGTTGCCCTGCTCTGGATGTCATCACTGACACAAGTGGAGCATGAGTTTAAATCCTTACCACTCTTATTTAGCAGTGTTTTTCTCCACTTTGCGTTGGTGTAAATGTCTAGACAAGGCACAGGACAATACTGAATCCAGCCCTCTGTGCCTGAAGACCAGTGCAACTGATCTGCTGATGAATTACAAATGTCTGGAGAACAATTAACTCCGTGACTAATATTATTGTATATGAATAGGGAAGATCATTTTAATTTTGCCTCCATAAAGTTATTACTATTAATAATATGTATTCGGATAGTTCTTGGCAATCCAAAGTGAGATCACTACCTCTCTGTGTTAGGTGCTGAACTCACACATTAAGAGAAAATCCAAGCCCCACAGAGTTCACCACCTAAAAGTACAAGACAGACAAAGAGGAGGAGAAAGGAAGCATTTTAGATGGAGAATTCGCACATGCTTAATATTTTGAGCATTTCAGAAGCCTCAATGACTTCAGTGGGACTGCTCGTATGCTTAGAGCGAAACATGTTCTTAAGTGTTTGCAGGTGAGGGCCAAAGTCTGTTGCCACAGGTCACAGAGAATCCATGGCAGGCCAAGAAATAGAACCCAATCACCTTAGTCCCAGTCCTGTACCACAATGACAACCCCATCTCTTGTACCTAATGATTTTTATCCCCCTTGGTCTGAGAGAATATATTTTAATTTTTAAAGTGACCCTCAAATTGCAGCAGAAAATACGTTATCAACATTATCCATTTTCCCCTGTAGCAACCATAAAGAACAGTAAAGCTTCTCAGAGATATTCATAATTTGATAAGGAATACAGTTTTATGCCTCTTCTGATTATGTTCTTGATAAAAACTCTACTGCTATGAGGTGAGATCATAAAACTAATAGCCCTGCTATTTGCCACAGCAAGTATTTTCATCATCTGAGGCAGAGTAAGCCAAGACACTTTATGGAGCCATTAAATCAGACCACAGACAATTTTAGTTAAAAACTAAAGGTGGCTACATTTTTCTACTAAGAGAGAGAGATGGATGGGTGAAATCCTGTGGGAGGACTATCTCAGAATCCAGGGAGGATATCAGAAGAGAACAGAGGCGGCAAAAACACTTGTGTGCAAAATTCCTTCATTGTTACAAACTGCAATGTACCTGGAGCAAGTTACTCCAATAACCCTGTCCTAAAACACACACACGATCATGAACAAATGCTACTGTGGACTTTATGCATTGACAAATTGAGCACATGTTGAATCAAGATCGGATTCTCCAGTCAAAAGAACTGAATCTTTTATCTTGAGTAAATACCTGAAAAAAGGGCAGGGTAAACCAAACCAAACCAAACATTCTCCTTTTCTACCTCATGACACTGGTTTTAAGTAGGGCTGATCAAAATTTTCTGAGGGAAAAATTTTATTTCGGCAGATTTTTCAATAGCGAAAAATAAAAATCAATATTTTGGTTTGGGTTAACATTAATCTCTGCCTCTACCGGAGTGGCCATGGTGCCCCGTGGGAGTTTTAGTTCTGGGTCCTTCATGCCACAGTTTTACCTTCCATGGCTGGACTACATCTCCCATCACACAGAAGACTCTCCCTGCAGCTAACTTGCCACAAGATATCCTGGGAATTCTGCATGGGATGGAGATTGCATTTTTCAGTCAGCTCTAGTTAAAAGCAAAAGGGAGGGAAATAAATTTTATATCCTATTCCCTTTTTGTCCTTCCAGACAGGCCAATTATCGTCAGAAAGAAAAACAATGTCAATATGTTAATTGACATAGGAAGGCATTTTCAAAAGCACTGGTTCAACTTCGTTCCCATGGAATTCACTGGTAAAACTTCCACTGACATCAACAGGTGCCGAGTTCGGCCAATGCTGAGCACCTTGGAAAACGCCACCAACAAAGAACAAGACTTTTTTGTTAAACTTTTTCACAGGGTTGACTAACTTCTGATTAAGGAATATACCTTTTCCTAAAGTTCTTAAGCATCAAGGTAACAGGCACCAAAGAATGAGCATCGTCAGATCCAACATGGCAAACAAGCCAGATCTTTTCTGCTCTTTGATATTGGATGTATGTACCTTGCTCAGAGTTCACTGGTTTGTACACTACTAATGAGGGAAACAGCTGTAACAATAGGTGAAAGATCATGTCAAAATCAATTCTGTCTAATCTGCTGCTTTGCTACATTGCTGTAAATTAAAAGATCCCATGGATACAGTAGCTCTGATCTTGTTGACAGAAGCTCTGAAGACTAACGTCATATACAGCCTTTTCTAACCTATGGATTCTTTCATCACAGGACTAACAGCAAAAAGGCAACCTGAGGATAAGCGGGAGAAGATACAGGATCAAGAGCGCCCCTCTCCCGCCAAAGGAGACTAGCAATTTCAGGAGCCTCACTTTTTGGATCCCGAACTATAAATACCTCACTGAGATCTGATATTCAGGGGGAAAATGTTCAGCACTTTCGAAAAATCAGAGCCCTTTACATTAATATTATTTCTTGTGTTACTCCATCAAATGGGGTCTGTGCTACAAGTTCTCACCCTCCAAAGCGCTTTGTTCAATACCATATCCTCTTCACGCCACATGTTAACATTTCTTCCTTTATGACATCCCATAATTTCTTCAATCAGCCTCCATGTCTTTTTCCCTCAGTCTTAACCTGTTGGACTGCCTTACCCGCATTGTTGTCAGGACTGCACCTTACGTGGCCAAACTATCTGAGCTCACTCTTTTTTTGTGTTTGTTTATAAATGTTACTTTGAGCATTCTTCGGACTCATTCCTCATGTAGTCTTTCTTATACCACTCAACCATCCCAAAACTCTCATTTCTGCAGAAAAGTCATTTGCTTGTGTTTCTTCTTTGGTGCATAATACTCAGCACCATACATTCAAACTGGAAGGACCCCTGTTTTATAGACTTTCCCTTTTAGGCTTATCCGTGACTTTCTGTCACATACTATGCCATACTTTTCTCTCTCCGTTTGCTCCAGGCATTTATTACTCTGGCTCTAATTTCATCCTCCATTTCTCTATTATTAATGAATATAGTGCTGAAGAGCCTCAGTCATGGAGCAGGACCCAACTGTGCTAGGTACTGGACAAACACAGAACAAAAGGACAGTCCTTGCTCCAAAGGGATTACAATCTAGCATCTCACACTGAACACCTACAAACACTAGCCACTTCAGAATGTACTGGCTACCGCCATTTTTGTCCCTCTAAATGTGTTTGCCTTTGTCAATAGACACTGGTTTTCCTAGGCTTTGTGTAGATTCAAGATGTACCATTCCATCCACTTGTCCCCTTAATTCAATTCAGAGACTCTCGTACCTGATTTACCAAACCCAGCATAAGAATAGTCAGAACAATTTCTCCTTAACATTGCCATACAATAACTGGCTCACACACAACCACCACTAACTCAAACAGTTGCCTACAAGTTCCCTCTGAACATCTTTCCTTTTATAGACGGACTGCAATTCCCCTTTATAGCTGCCCTCATTAAGGGGGAAAATGTGAAAAGCTCCGCTATTGAATATCCAATTCCAACAATACTGCCTCACTAGCAGAGTATAATTGGGGATGATTAATCAATTATTTACTTAGTAGGCATCTTTTTCCCCATCCTTTAAATCATATTTAATATCAATCCATTATTCTCCATTATCAGCACTGAGCCAAAGCTCTTTATATATTGTTTGGCTAGCAGAGGATTTCACACATCTTCCATCAAAGTCCTTAAGTGCTCCATGTATATTTCACAGACGTGCTGGCCCTGATAAACTGTGGTTCATATACTCACTCCAGAGAGAGCTCTATATACTCTAATAGTTTAGCTTCATATCCGGGGCCATTTCTGGCCAAGCACAAAGTGCCAAAAATCAATACTTCATTTAACTTGAAAATTAATCTTTTATATCTAGTGGGACTTAAGCAATCCCTGGGAGCTGACTATTATTATTTATTTAACTGCATGGTTGAAAGAAAAACACACCTCAAAGCATCATTTAAATAATATAGATTCATACTGTAAACCTTACCTAAAATAAAAGCTTTCCTCCCTTGAGTTACACTTCATAGGAAACATACACCACAATTTAACAGGAATTGTAACAACATAATCCCACTAAAATATAGTGTATGCTGCCTAAAAACAAATTAAGGGTGAAAAATTCCTGATAGATTCATAGTGAAATTTGGAGCTATGTGACTAAAAAGCTGCTCTCAAGGTGATTTTCTTTCATACATGCAATTGTTTAATGAACAATAATAAATAATTAGTTTTCATCATCGTGTGTAACGAGGCAAGGCCCACAAGCCATATTCAGAGATCTCCTCACTATGCTAGGGAACGTACAGACACAACAAAGACACCGTGCCCCTGTCTCCAAGAGCTTGGTCTACTCAAAGCAGAGAAAGACTACCTGGTGTGTAACACATGATGTCTCAACAGTAACTATTTGGAGGTGTGGGCCATTCAGTCAGCTCTTCAGAGTAAACCGTGCTGAATTTGACTGCACTCTTCTGGCAGCAATGGGAGTTTTTACTTAGACATGAAATGATACCCACCTATGGGAGAGCCTTTTCATTCTGAGAATTAGTTGACGCAGTGGAGTGAGGCAGAGCTGGAAGAAGGTCACCTGCTTTTCATTCATACCACATTCTTAAACCTGACCCTCCTACATTCGAAAGAAGGTTTTCAATTTTGTTTATAATGGAGATATTCCTATCTCCTAGAACTGGATGACTCTTCGGGGTCCCTTCAAGTCCAGCCCCCGGCCTTCACTAGCAGGACTAAGTTCTGATTTTGCTCCAGATTCCTAAGTGGCCCCCTCAAGGACTGAACTCACAACCCTGGATTTAGCAGGCCAATGCTCAAACCACTGAGCTATCCCCACCAACAGCACTCAAAACTGATTACGAAGCATTACTTTTATAGAGGTTCTGTGGCAAAGATGATGAGGAAGAATTCTTAGCCATATGGTAATCGTCTTACACAGAGAGGGCATTTATAGGCCTTACTACCTGTGGCACCCACTGACAGTCTCCTTGCACCACAGAGCAGCCCATCCCGAATGCTTCCTGCTACATATGCAACACTTTATTCTACATCACAATCAAGCTTTGGTTGTTATTGCAGGGAAACTGGGATAGTTAAGGGTGGAGGATGCTAAAGATACTAGTGACTATCTTTCCGTACAGCCACAGGGAGAGCCTTGCACGCAGTACTGTCAGCAATAATGAAATGGAAAGATAACCCTGGGTAAGATTATCCTAGATAACCCCTTCATTCACTCTCTGTACACATTTAACTGCAGGTAATGAATGTCTGCTCCTACTTGCCCTTCTAAAGCTTTGTGCAGTACATTGTGTGCATCAGGGAGACTGATGGAGTATAAACAAAAAAGGGAAGGAGGCAGCATGGATGGGACTGAGACCTGAAACATACTTTCCCCACAATGCGGAGAAGACATGGAGCTAAGCTAAGAGGTGGATGCCTTGTGCAGAGGGCACAACTCGGCTTCTGCTCCCAATGCCATAGATTTTAAAGCCACAAAGGGTCATTGTGACTATCTAGTCAGACCTCCTGCATCATATCTCAGAATGAATCTAATTAACAACGTGTTTTAAAGATGTTATTCTCTCTAGCATATGGCAAACCAAAGCATTCCTGAATGTGTAACAAAGCACCCTGTCTCTGCAGTGATCCTACTGCGACTCCCACTGCAAATTTACATACTGCATTCTGTGACAACAGCTAGGACTTGCTTCCACAATAGGATTGTGGTGTTTGGGGAAATGAAATCAACATGGCTGCATTTGTTTACTCATTTTGGCAATGGCTTTTCTCCCCTCAGCTAACAAGAATTTTAGTGTAACTGATATTTTAGACTGGAGCTTGTTAGATATTTCTCATGTCCATAGTCAGCTGACTGTATGAAGCACATTTATAAAGATTTTCTTGGTGAACGTTCCAGCCTTCACTTTCAGTGCACTGACATCTTATTACACTGACAGGTGCTACTTATTCCAAATTAAATTGTGCAGTTTTGTTTTGTTCTTTTGGCTGTAAATACTGCTGGCAATCTGGAGCCACTGGTACTGTTATCTTATCTACTTACTCAACAGAACAACTACGTTAACTAATACACTAGAATATATTGCACAGCCTCCCACAGGGAAACAATATGTTAGTGAGGAAGAGGTGTGTGTTTGTGTGTGCATGAATGGGTATGTATGCATATATGGAGCTGATCCTGTGCTGGGTTAACTGGTGTAGCTCAACTGACTCATGAAGCCATGCTGATTGACACATTTATTACTGCTTGTATAACAGCAGCACCTCAATCCAGGATTTGGGATCTATTGAGCTACGTACAACACAGACAAGTAACAGAAGAGAACAGCTTCTGTCCCAGAGATCTCACAATCTCAATAACAGGCCAGAGGTGGACAGACAAGGCGGGGAGTTGGGAGGACCAGGTAACAAAATTATAACAGTAGTGAAGATCTGACCTGTATGTGGGTGGAGGTCAGAGGCTAACAAGTCATCATTCAGCCTGTGGTCCTCCTTATTCAAAGCACTGCAGATGTGGTAAGAATTCTTAGTAATTACTATAATGATGGTATTCTGCATGCATCTTACTGACTGTTCACAGCAGCACAGAGTGAATCTGACAGTGAGACTTACTTGGTATGTCAGAGCAACATATAAGAAAAACCTATATTTTATTGAAACTGATATTAAAATTAGAAAAAAAGGTATTTTAAAAATATGGAATGGCAAAGTTGCCCAAGATTACTGCCCTGGTAGTCAAACTACATATGTCAAACACATATACACATTAAGAGGCTAGGAGTAGGGTGACCAGATGTCCCTATAAAATTGGGACAGTCTTGATTTTGAGGTCTTTTTCTTATATAGGCTCCTATTACCCCCCACTCCCATCCCGATTTTTCACACTTGCTGTCTGGTCACCCTAGCTAGGAGTGACAAGAGTTATCAGATGTAAGACGTTATTTTCATTGAGGGAGCCACCAAATGGCGATGGTACGGATTATTGTACTTTTCATGTATGTGAGCAGTGTACAGTCTGAAGAAATGTTGTATTGTTATTAGTGTTGTTATGTGGGTTATTTTGGGGGAAGCTGTTGCAAACAACAAGAAAGAGTCTGCTCTGTCTTAATCTCTCTAATGAGCGTGAGTTGCTTCCTAGGAGTTTGGCCTCGGTGTGTTGGCTGAGATTTGTGGAAGAGGGGATTGACTGCCTGTTTGTTGTTGGTGATCACCGTTGTTCAAGGACTGGTGTACAGGGTGGGATTAAAACAAGTTACACTATGAAAAAGACCATTCTGCATCACTATTTCTCCACCAGCTAGAAACTAACCTGCAAGGTCTCAAAAATCTCCTACCCCTTTGCAGAAGGGAAACATTCCACTAGGGTACTGAGTTGAAACAGTTGTAGACTCTCTGAAAAATAGCGACATACAAGAATCTAATATTCTGGTTGACCCCATCTAGAACCTAGCATCAGCTGCTGTGGTTATGGAGGGCCTTGACTAATATGGCTTTATTCTGATGATTTTGGGCCACAATCTGAATCTGTGCAGTGAAGACCTGAATGGGACTTATCCACACGGTGTGCATTGTAGTCTGTCATACACCTGCAAGATAGAAAGTTCTCTGATGAACTTCCCCATCCCCACAGAGGAGCATCCCCCGCCCAGCCTGAGTTAAAGTTAGCATTAGAAGCTAAAACCATGTGCATGTGTGGGTTTTTTGCTTTTGGCTGATGAATACAGTTTGGATGTTTCATTTGCATTTTCTTGCGCCCTCCTCCTCCTCCCCCCTAAGCTTTGTTGACTGCTCTCCTTCTGGTGTCTGCAGGACCTGGGAAGAACGATGCAGTCTGGGAACTGTCCCAGCTCTGTCCTGTTAACTTGACTGCATATATTTTTCAAGTGCTTGATTGGCAGCAAAGCAACCTTTCATCTGAAGAGCATTTCAGATTAAGGAAATGCTTTTTAAAAAAGTTTACTTCCCCTACTGTGATTTCCTTTTAAAGTTCTAATTAATTGGGCACAGTAATGAAACCTGTTAACTGGAGTGTTTTATTAAAACCTTTTTGAGTTACAGAAGGACCTAATAATGAATCTACAACAACCCAGTATCAAGGCTGAAAAGAATTAGGAAACCTCCACTAGAAATTATTTTGAGAGCTGTCAGCTCTTCTGTCAGTGCAGCACTGCCACACCAATATTTGGTGCTTAATGCTCACAAAATGTCAGGCTAACTAGTAATTAAGGTTTGCACACAGTGCTGTTTTGCTCATTATCTGACGGCCAGAGAAGTAATGCAAAGCACAGCCCGTTGGAAAAACCTCCCAATGAAAAGCAGCTTACAATAGTTTTAATTTGAAAATAACCCACTGCTGCTAGTTACTTAATAGTTTTCTTTAATCATCAGCAAACAGCTGGCTTTCTAGGTAATTTAGCAACCATCCAACATAAAAGTTACACTCATTTTCCTGTTTGTTGGAATTCATTTTTAATCAACCTACAGGACAGATCATTCCATAGCAGGGTTTCTTCTTTAGCCAAGCATATTCTGAATATTTTCTCTAGTGACAGCACTAACTATTTAGCATGATTAGCTGTTTGACTGCCCATTAAGGTTTGCAGCATCTCACTTATCTGAATCCCACTGCATGTGGGTCTGGATGTGTACCGTAGATGCGAGGGTATACACTGGGAATGAGAGCATTCCATAAGCAACTGCTCATGCTCTCGTTTCTCTCTTCTCATAAGAGAATACAGATATCTGATTGGTTCATTATTATTGTTTTGCTGTCAAAGAAAGCTGGCTCTGCTTGTCACTGACACACAGGGAAACCCACAGTCCCTGCCCCAAAAAGAATACAATCGAAAGACGCTATTACCAAATTCTTTTAACATCACAAATTAAACATATTGCAGGGACTCATCCAGGAAGGTTTCTCATCTGGATTATTAGAACAAAGTTTGCCTTTTTCACCCACAACCTGGGATAAAAACCTTTTCCTCTAAATAACTGATCATCTCAATGAATGCTTAGCTTTGGGTCTTCGATCCAGTCTGCAAGGAATCAAGTGTTCAATCCTGCAAAGTGCTGAGAAGTCAGGCCCCGATACAGCAAATCATATGTCCTTACTTCAAGCATGTGGGAAAATCTGTTGTCTTCAATGGGACTCTTACATGCTTAAAAATAAGCACATGCTTAAGCGCTTTGCTGGATCGGATCAGAACAATCAGTACCATGCCCTTACATGATCTAAGGGAGATTTAAGGCTCAATTCTGCCAATCAACTGGTTCACATCCAATTATCCAAGGTACGCAGCCTTGCCACAGAGCACAGTGCATGCCGTTGGCCCTTGCACGTACCGGGGCCACTGCCTACATCAAAATATATTATCTGCTGCCAGTGGAAACAACCACTTGACAACCTCGAAGACTTGCAGTCATCCCCATCAGGTTTGAAAGAACCTGACTTCCCAGTGTGAATATGACGCACACTTAAGTACCAGTGGGCTCCCAGGGAAGACTGCCCATGTTAAAAATACCAAGATGCCATCTTATTATTGTCCAGAAGGCTTCTCAAAGCAGTTTTAATAATTCATCTTAATTGGTCTTTCCTGCTAATCACTAATAGTGCCGGCAAACCAAACAGTGCAATCAAAAGGAATATGGAGTCATTGATTTTATATAGTCCCATATAAAACAGGCTATTAACTGTACTTGATTATCTGTTGGGAAGCACAGGTATAGGAATATATCATGTTGAAGGCACTACAGGATATTCTGCTTTCCCTGGTAAGAGAGATGCTGCAAGAGCATTCTTATGCCTGATTTAAACTACAGTTACGCAGAATATAATCAGAGCCACCTTTTAGAAAACAGGAGGAGGACATGCTATACACTCCATTATTTCAAAAGAAAGATACTCAGCCAAGTCTTGTGTAATCCCAGAGGGCCAAACCTTTCCTGGTCTAACTTGACTGAAGTCAGTGGCATTACCCCCGCAATGAATTTGGCCCAGAATGTCTAACAGCTGTATTGCACATAGAGATACTCTAGCCTGGTTCACTTTCAACATCCTGGTGCATAGGTAGCACTGCGTCAGTATTACTGATATAACCCCTTGATTTCAAGAGTTTATCACTTGGCTATAAAAATTCACCCTGAGCAGAATCTTCTCATATAAGCTATTTGGCCCTGCAGTGTTCAGGAAGTCAACTGAGTAAGAGTAGCATTAGCAAAGGAAGAATTGCATGGCAGAGGAACTGGGCCTGGGGAAATTATTTTTGCTGACTGTGACAGGCGGGCAGGGGTAGCCAAGGAATTGTGTCAAGCATGCTAGCCTTGGCATATCTCTAGCCATAAGCACTGGCCAATAATGTTCCTTCTAGAGACCTTGTATGACCGTCATTAGTCAAATTAGGATTTGTGAAGTGAAGTATCCAAGTTGGATGCAGTCACTAACGAACACACAGACATTGGCCGCCAATGCAACATTCAGGAAGCAGCACTTCCAAAAAGTGATCTGTAAGCATTCGTCAATGGTACTGCAACCAGAAATATACTGATTGCTATCAGGGAGCCAGACAAAATGAGACATGTTTAATACCAAGCCCAGATAACACATAAAAATTGAGCGCTAGGAGGTTTATATTCAACTTCTGCCCAACAAATGGAAATTCCTGAGTGTGCCTTACATCTAATATTGCATCATTAAATGTTTCCAATTCTTCTCACTGTAGTATGCCAATAATAGATATAATTCCTTACCTTTATATGGGGATGTCAGTCAGATGCAAGTTATTTATTCCACCAAGAGACAATGCAGGGAAATCACATTGGAAGATGGTGAAAGAAAGGAGAGAAGAAAAGAAGAGAAATGTATTCGTTTTGGAGGGAAAGGTGAAATATTTTCATTAATGTTAACCGATTTAAAAGAGCATCTCAGTAACACACATAGCAAAGCCTGTTACAATTACACAGGCTCCTGACATTAACAACTTGCTTAAGATGTGTTTAATGGCAGATATCTCTGCATTCAGGAAACGACTGATTTATTTCCATCTGTCGATCTCTTTCTCTCCCTCCATGCACCACCAATTACCATGAGACGTGAATGGTGACCAAGCACAACACAGGATGACTAGTTAAGCTCTTGTGTTTTGTCAGATCCCATCACTTTCAAGGAGTTCTCTCGACAGTGCCAGTTTATCAGATCATTATTACTTGTACTCCAGTATCATCCAGAGGCCTTAGTCAGGATCAGGGCTCTATTTTGCTAAGCATTGGACAAATACAGAAGTGGCCTATGTCCCAGGGAGTTCACAATCTCAGCTAGGAATCTCTAAAACCCACTGTTGAATTCAGCTTGATTTCTAGATTTGACGAAAGCCATCTTTGCTCTCAGGAAGTAACCCACAACAATTCTGCTATAATCAGCAATGGAGTAGATTTCCACACACCAACCCGCTGGACTATGATGCAGCAGTTGCGTGCTCTAAGATGCTTCCAGTGAGAAACACTGAGTAACCACAAAAATCAATCACTATGCCTCTGCAAAATGGTGATGTCGCCACATTTTTTAAAAAAGAAATACAATCGCCGGCCTCATCTAAACACATGCCTGGTAACTTATTGCATAAGAGTGGGCATTCTGGGAACTGGATCGCAACTCACAAGGCACCAGAAATAGGAAACAAATGTTTGCAGACTTTTGCAGCTGAGAAAGGAAGGCAGCATGGTCAGGACTCCATGGGTCTCTGACTATCTCCACCACTAAGCTACTGTGTGACCTCAGATAAGTCACTTAACCAGGTACCCTCAGTTCCCTCAATCTATAAAATTAAAGTGACGATATAAGGCACTCACATGCCGTGTCATCAAAACTTAGAGGAACTGCACAGAAAATGCAGGGAAAAGACACATCTGTGGTAAACATTGTGATTTCCAGATGGTGCCTAGTACAGTAAGTGCACAAAGGTGAGAATACCAGCAGCCTCTCCCCTCTCACTACGCACACACAGACAGACAGTGGCATGGGTTGTAATGCTGCATCAGAAGGGAAGACATTCAAAGCGGTAGTGCTCCTTGAAGGTCCAGGAACTGCTGTGCCCCTCTGTAGTACTCTGTGTCCTTTGGCAATGCCCCAGGGCACTTCAAGGCTGCACAGTAATGAAAAGCCACTGCAAAGCCAAAGGCAATGGCACTTACTAAGAGGACAAAGGCAGATTTACAACAGAAAAGGCATTGCAGTAAAGAACAGAAATGTAGAGACGGTCCCAGACTATGACTGGCCACTAGTAAGAATGCCTTCATTTGTTTGCTTTTGAGATTTTCTGCCTTGAAAGCTATTTCTCCCTCCTGTGGGACCTGAGGAAAACCAGAGAAGATGACCCAAACTGGCTCACAGAATCCAGCTTAAAGATAGATACGCTGAAGACTAGTCAATTGCTAAGAAGGAAAAGTTCAAGAGGAGTTAATTTGGCACGTAGCGTCATTTTACGACGACATTTTCCTATTTCTTTAATGGTTCTTCCTCTACCCTGTGCAAAAGGCTCGAACGAGCAACAGGTGTAACTGACAACAAAGTAATTATACTGAAGACACTAGAAACAAACTAAGAAGGACAATACACAATTTTCTCTAACGTCTCTCATTTACAGTAATTGTAGGTGCCATTTACCGTGATCTCAAGAAGCCTAGATCAGAGAAGTGAGTTTGTGAGAGTGAAGGGGTGGGTGCCCCCATCTTAAAGTAGAATATTTCAGTAGTTTGCGATGGGGTATTTTTATGGGAAACTGCTTCCTCAGAATTTTAAGACGTATCAGAGTATCCAACAACCAAGGCCTTGACAACCAGCAGGGACAGCTATTATAGCAGAAGGAAAGGAGGAAATATATAACTTAGGCTGTAAGCGCTCTTTGGAGCAGGGGAAATCTTTTTGTTCTGCATTTGTAGAGAGCCTAGCACGATGGGGTCCTGGTCCATGACTTGGGCTCACAAATGCTACCACAATAATATAATAAAAAAGACAAACTGCTGGTAGTATTAGAGTGGGAGAGGTTATTTTGTCCCTTAGATAGCTAACGTAGTCACTTTGCAAGCAATCCCATACACATCATGAATACGTGGGTGGTAGCACCATTTATGCATTAACAGAGATTTCAAAAGTTTTGAGGGGAAAAACCACACACACACACTTACACACACAATGACTAGATTGGTGCCTATACAACTTGGGGGAGTTAATAGGCTTCACTCCAGCCACGTTTCTGAAAAAAGCAATAGTGTGAAGCATTTTCATTAAATATTATTTTATTGCAGTCTACCAATTTAAGCAGGGTTTTAGGAGGATTTCTCTCTGTTGATACCTATTCAGAGGATGTTGTAATACCATCTTCTTCGCGTTTCAGTATGTGCAACTATATTCCACGACAGACAAGATCCCAAATGTAGTAGTTTTTCAGTCATTCCAAACTATTAGAGAACACTGGACAAAGCCAGTGTAATCATACAAGTAGCCAGAAGAATATTCACATGAGTAAAGCAAATGGGACTTGCTATGTATAAAATACTTTAAGGACTGGACTTTGATACATATATTTGCAGGGCTTGCAACTATTAAAATATAATGCATCAGCTGTGATCTCACCAGCAATTTGTACTTTTTTAGATTCTTAGTTCTGCTTAGTGGACAGCTGCAGAAATCACAGAAAAGTACCTCACAGTATATGAACATTGGCTTGAGCATGTGATGGAGCCAGGACCCCTTTAGCAGCAGCACTGCGTATAAAAGCCACTAGTTTCCCAGTGGAAATGAACATCTCCCAACCTCTCCTGCTTGTGTTTCATTGCCTCTGTTCTGGCTCCTCTAGTTCCTGCCTCGGTGTTCATGCCAAACCCTTATCTCACCTCCTCCGCCTCTGATGGGGTGGGAAAAGCTTCCTCCCATCCTGAGTCTTTATGAGAGGAGCCAGGAATGATGGCAGCAGAAAACAATTCTCCCTAAGAGGGCACTGGCCTGGAAATAATTTAACAGCTTTCAAAACAGGATGACAGTGTTGTCACACTGATTAAATGAATGGCAGAGAAGCATGCTGGCAAATGCAACCAGCCAAATTCCTCTCTAGAGAAATTCCCCGGTCATCTGTGGGGTGGCATCAGGGACAGGCTTGACTCAATAGGCCTGGCCTGTTGAAAAAGGTAGCAATTTTCCGGGCTTGCAAGCTATAGTTTAAGTTTAACTTGAAATATGCCCCTCAACTCTCTCTTTGGGGGCCATTAATACCCATCCCAGAGTCTTTGGAACTCAGCACATAATGGACTAGAGATATCACTAACTTCATCTGTCCACAATGGACCAGGGGCGACCCAGACACCAGCTAGTGCACAGATTCTCTCACACAGCCCATCAGTCCATTCCTCAGTTCGCTCTGTTAGAGTTTCACAAAGTCCCTGTGGTGCGAGATCTCTCCCAGTCCCAGGGCTGGACACTACGGAAATCTTCCCCGCAAGCTCCACTGCTGGCTGTAGCTCAAGAGCCTGCCTGGTGTCCTAAACTCGGGGCTGGGTAAGAGGGAGAGCAGCTGCAGTGGGCCAAAAGAAACCTTGGAAGGGAGAGATGTCCCGCTCCTTCCACCCCCCGTCCCATCTAGCCTAGGAGATCTGGATAGAAGAGAAGAAAAACTTCTGCCCAAGCACTCAGTAGGCCTTCTTAGAGACAGAGTTTAGAAAGGTCATGGCAGAAGGTTCAGCTGGGGCACACGCAGGGGCTATCCTGGTCTCATCTCCCTCTGGGTCTCCCCTTCCGGTATTGTAGAGGTCAGGCTGCAGATCACTGCCCGATAGATCATAGGGAGGGTGCCCTCAAAAGATCACTCGTCTCAGGAAGAGGAAGAGAGGGACCCATTAGGCAGCACAATATTGCAGATTCCACTACATCTGCACTCAAGAGTTCTTGCTCCTGCCACATCCTGCCAGATCCTTCGTAGGAGCCATGGAGCCTGTGCAGGGGGAGTACTGGGTGCAAAGCTTCAAACATCTGGCCAGCTGACAAGCGGAGTTAGCGGTCCATGCTCCTGACTGCAAGAGCCCACAAGCTGTAATCTGCATTTCATAACATTCCAGCACAGGAATCTTAGCAAAAGGGACAGACCAAAATATGTAACCTCACAGCGTAATTCTGCTCCCAAAGAAATCAAGGGCATCTTGACCATGGACTTCAATGGGAGCAGAGTTCAGCCAATGCCGAGCGGTTTCTAAAATTCCACCCTACATGTGTTATTAAACATTCCCCTGGTGCTAGTGAACAAAGCAGGATCAGCTCCTACCATGGACACACCAGGGAACTGGACACAGGAGACTGGACCCTGCCAACATGGTGGATAATTCTATTTGTCCTCTGGAATTCAGTGACTCACTCAACATACTGGTGTCTTCTGAAATATTGCTGTAATTGGTGGTTTGGTTATGACAATATTGAAACCCACGTGCTAACTGGAAGACCTTTTGCAACTACATCACTTTCACCTTCAGAATTCCAGAGACCATCAGAACCGTTAGCATCATTGAAAAATCCATGCCTTGAATACAGCGTAAAGCATTAATATAATGAACACAAGAAACTGAAAGATTAGGAAAAATAACATGCTAATGCACTGGCCTATTTGCTTAACAAGTACAGGACTCGAAAGTGCCTCAAGGCAAAGGTGAAGTTAGTTTG
The DNA here is from genome assembly GCF_003597395.2 of Chelonoidis abingdonii. Taxonomy (NCBI): domain Eukaryota; kingdom Metazoa; phylum Chordata; order Testudines; family Testudinidae; genus Chelonoidis; species Chelonoidis abingdonii. The sequence continues at coordinate 15,641,250 of NC_133786.1, read as the reverse complement.
TTTACTGTATCCTCTGTGGCACAGTGTTTTCAATTGCACAGTCATGTCAGAGAGATGTGACGAGCTACGAGCGACAAATTTCTGTCCTTTTCTAGCTTTCACAATGCAGGCGCTGTAACACTTAGAGAAGGAACAGCCTAACCAGACTCTTCAGAAGCCACTTTAATGGGAAAAAAAGCTCAGAAAGGCGCAATCCTCAGGAAAAATAATCAATTCAATGTCGAATATTTAAATTTGTATTTGCAATACAGCTGTGACTGATAGGACAGGTCTCTAAGCTAACTGCCAGGAGGCAGGAAAATGTAATATATCTATTCATGACAAGCAAGTATCCAGGAAACTCAATAGGAATCCACCCCAGCAAATATAAAAACCTAATTTATGTTCAAGGACATAGCAAATGGCGTTGTATAAGCAATACATAGAAAACTGCAGAATCAACAGCACCAAAGGAACCACAGTTGCACTTCCAACAAGATCAATCCTGGTCTCCAATAACAACATGATAATGGATGGTTCCTCTGGAAATTTACTGATATCGCAAACCTTGAGGCTCCTCTTCAAAGAAATGGCTCTTCCAGGCAACGTGAATGTGGAAGAAGCAGCTCAATGGCAGTGGGCTAGACACACAAACGCACTCAAGTCACAGCCATAGAATCACAGAAATGTAGGACTGGAAGGGACCTCATAAGGTCCTCAACTCCAGCCCCCTGCACTGATGCAGGATCAAGTAAACCTAGACCACTCCTGACAGGTGTTTGTCCAACCTGTTCTTAAAACCTCCACTGATACGGATTCCACAACCACCCTTGGGAATCAATTCCAGAACTTTACTACCGTTATAGAAAGAAAACCTCTCTTAGTATCTAACCTACATCTCCCTTGCGGCAGATTAAGCCCATTACTTCTTCTCATTGACCACTGAGAAAGGAGAAAGAAATTGCAATGAACGCAGAACCTCCTTGCTCAAGGAGCTAAATACGCTTCCCTGTCTGTTCACCCCAGTCCCTATTACCCACACATAGCCTGTTACATAAAAATGGTTGAATGCGCTGAGCGCTGTCTGAGAGGTGGTTCCAGTGAAGCCATGCAGGTTTCTATACGATTCTCCCGGAGGTGATTCACCCCTATGAATGGTCTCGTGTGTGTCACTGAAAGAGCTACTTTCATGCTCTTTAGACTGTGAGCTCCTCGGGGGAGGAACAGTCCCTTTTCAAATGTCTGGAAAGTATCTGGCACATTGCGTAAGCTACTGTGAAACAATGAATGGTGAAATAATTATCCTCGAGGTGGCTGCTGCCTGGGATCAACCTCAGGGGCCAAAATTATCCAAATCACAACCACCAAAATGGATTTTTAAACTTGATTCAGAGCAGGATGGTAATTAAAAAAAACAATCTATTTAAGCTTCACAATCCCAAATCCAGTTTCACCATGCAAATCAATCAATCAGCAAGTGGGGCAGCTCACTTTTCTGTTACACTGTACTTAGGGAGGCATTTTTTCCATAATTAATCTCTCCATAGTTTAAAAGTACACTGGTCTCCAGTTTTACTTTTACTTGGGACACTTGTGTCCAATGGGAATTTTCAACCCAGCATCCTCCCTCCCTCCTTCAGCAAAAGGCAATGCTATTTCTCCCTGGGCACTGGTAATTTTTGCCTCTGATCTTGTTATATTTCTCTTTCAATTATCTCCACCTCATGTAAGGCAGAGGAAAAATGAGTTAACTGAACATTTGTGCTTAAAAATATTACGGGATCGGCGGCACTGAGACCTGAATCTCACTGGATTGCTACAAAAAGGGTTTCATACTGTGCCTTGCAACTTAAAGTCACGTGATCAATTCAGAATTCTGGGCTTGAATCTCAGTTACCTGGGCTCAGATCCTCAGAGGTATTTAGATACCTAATTCCTGTAGACTTCCAGGGGAATTAGGCTTCTAAATATCTTTGAAGACTGGGCCTTGGTTCCTATGCTTGGCATGGGAATGGAGGACAATAGCCACACTGAAATCAAGCTTTTGAGCTTTTCGTATTCTAGGTCTATGCAAGGGACTGCCATTTTTAGCGTAAATTTAAGGAGCCTTAAGGCTGCTCCTGCTCAAACTCAAACTCTCTGCATCCCAAAGCCCCCAGGAAATAAGAAATAACTGAAGAACAGTGCACTCTGGATACAACTCCAATCTGTCCCTTATCCAAGGAACTGGGAGAAGGGTGGGAGTACTGTGCCAACTCTGCACTGGTGAGGAGCCTCTTGCACAGGGGTAACCATAGAGGCCATTTCTTTCCAATTTAAGGCCCTATTACGCTGCCAAAGTGACACAAAGGGGTCTTAGCCAAGCTGAGAATCAGTTAAGCTACAGCAAGCTACATTCAGCTACAGAAGCCATTGGTTTTAGCATTTAACAGTTACTGCAGAGTCAAGAAAGAAACCAATCCTTAATAGCTGTGCAGAAGATAGAGCTCACCATCACACCACACGCATGGATACATGGAAGGAATTAGTTTAATAAGCTTCTCTCAAATGGCTTCATTCTTGTCTTTTTATTTCCCCAAATTAACCTGGCTCACAAGGGGACAGTTTCACTTTTTATTTTATTTTTTAAAACCTTCAAAGGAAAATTGCACATGTTCCAGTTCCTGGTGTTAATCCACATACTGTTCTTCCATGACCCATCTTGCCTTTTTTGGGAAGATGGAAACATTATAGCCTGTGATCATCAAGACAAATGAAAGAAGCAATTTTTTTTTCTGGAAGTTGCAACCAAGTTCAAAAGATTAACAGAGGCCTGTTGGTAACACCTTGTAGGATTCATAGTGGAGATAAGGACTGAATTTCTGTCTTATCTGAGTGACTATCTGCTGATGGAAAGAGGGAGGTCAGGTCAGCCCTTCTGGGCCCACTTTTTGATTGATCTGTAGACAATAATCTGCTCTAGGCATTTAAACTAGATGGAGCGTTGTGTATCCCAAATGCCCATCAGTCCATAAAGATGATAAGATCACAGGAAAGAAGCTTTTTATTTTTGCTATTGCACACGCATGATATTACTAAACTCTTCAGTATGATAAATCCAAGGCAGAGATGCAGAGCAACTCTGAGACCCAGACCTCTGATTTACCCTGTCTGCTTTGGTGACTGGAACATAGAAAAGGCAGTAAAAGCTGAATGGACTAGATTTGACCAAGTGATGGACTCAAACCAGTGAAAAGCTAATCCTCGGAGAGCGGTCTAGTTTTTTTACATTTAACCTGGACCTCCTACACAGCTAATCTGCAGACCAATCCACTGGTGCACTAGGAAAACTCAAACAGAACTAAGAAGTGGTTACATTTGCTCATTTATGACTGTGATCAGATTCACTTACAATCATCACATCAGAAAGGAAGAGGCTCTTGGTATGGTTAGAGTGACTTCAGTTACAGTGCTGGCTGCAGGCATCAAACGCTCCACATATATAATTGATACCATGTACGTGCAACAATCCATAAAATATGAATTCTTTGCTCCAGCAATTTTCAAGAGGAAGAAAACAACAGGAGAAAGATTATAAGTGATGAAAATTGAGGCTCAGCTGTGGCTAATGTTGCACCAAGATCAGACACTGTCTTGAAGCAGCAAGGGGTTTATAAGACAGCCCTCTGCGGCCCTCTTTAAAACCACTGCAACCCCACTGCAGTGACCCACCAGAATTTAGGCCCACAGTGGTAACACTAACATTTTGATTTTTTCCAAATTTCCTTCCTCGCCCTCACCCTCTCCCTCTCTCTCTCACACACACACACGTATGTTATGTCCCCACTTCTACTGTCGCCCTTCCAGAACTGACATCAGAGGATGGTGCTATCTGAGCGATTTGACATGTGAAGTTCAGAGCCTGTCAGGAATAACAAGATCCCTCTGTGTGTCCTGTGGAGAATACCAGTACATTTAATGCTGGCTCTCTCTCAAGTAGGCTATTGTTACTCCCTGTGCTACTCCAAGCCCTTTCTAGAATGCAGCGCTTGTTTCCATAGCAATGTCAATCGTGCCCACCCTTCAAAGATTTGGGAAGAAAGAATGACTCGGCCTCAACTAAACTTTAACTCTTTAGCATAATAAAATCAGTATGAGGAATGAGTCTAAGTGTTTTGATTACTGCAGTGATGCAAGAGGCCTGTGGTGCTCATCATGGCGTAGCTTATAGTTTTATTTAGTGGCTAATTATGACATCTGAATAAAATTAGTGAGAATCCATCTCCCAGCTCTTTAAGGTACGGATTATTGCAGTAGCTTGCAACTAGTTCAGTCTTACATGCAAGAGGGAAGAGAACTGCTATCAAGCAACTATACACCGTTCCAAATTGAGCTTGCTCTCATCCATAATAAATAGTACCTACCTACATCATCCATAGCACCTTTCATCAGTAGATCTCAAAGCACTTTACAAAGGAGGTCAGTATCATTATGTCCATTTTACAAATGGAGTAACTGAGGCACAAAGAGAGGAAAGCAACTTGCCCAAGGCCACCTAATAGATGAGTGGCAGAGCTGGAACTAGAACACAAGTCTCCTGGGTTCTACCCTACTATACTGTCCACTAGACCACACCACTCCCCAGGACAATGGCAGAGACCTGAAGTCAACAACAGGATTAATGGAGCAAGTTATTCCTCATAACAGTGGAAGTTACTAAAACAGCAGGATCAAGATTTTCAATGAGGGCCTAAAACCTGGGTTCCCACCCTGTGATTTTTCAAAGGAAAATAACTCCTTTAGGCTCCATTAACAATCTCACCCCAAATCCACATTTAGGTGCGTAAGTACATGGCCTGATTTTTAAAAGGGTCCAGTGCTCAAAACCTCCCCCTGAAGTCAAAAAGAGTTTGCAAGGTACTCAGAGGCGGAGCCTAGTTTTAGAAATTTAGGAATGGCGACTGGAGATTGGGCTAGTGCTACATCTAAGATCTTTGGGGCAGAGACTCTCTTTTTGTTCTCTGTTTGTACTGTACCGAGCACAATGGGGTCCTGTTCTTGATTAGGGCTCCTAGGCACTACGATAAAACAAATAATTAAAAAAAAATCAATTTCACTGTCTTGTCTTTAACAGTGACTGGTATCACGTGCTTCAGGCAAGGACAAGAAACATGCAGTGGACAGATAAGGCACAAACTTCCCCAGGGAAAGATTCCTCCTGACCTCTATAAATTAATGGTTGGGTCATGCCCCAATCCATGAGGGTTTGTCTCCCTTCCAAAGTTCCTGTTTGTTTATTCTTTAATATTCACTATTGTAAGTTTTAATATTAAAACCCCATTTTTGAAAAAAATTGCCCCAAGATATGGCTTTTTACCTCTCACAACTAATTTTCTTTTCCTGGTCAATCAACTAGTGCATTTTGGACCTGGTAGTGAATCATAATTCTTTTGGACAGCAAAAGGAACACTTTCCATTTAATTCTTTTGTGAATCTGTGAGCTCTAATTAAGCCCTAAAGCCAAAACAGTAAATGCAAATGTTCCTCCTATCGCACTTTCATTTAAGTAGCAAAGCATTATCCTTTTCATTTCTCTCTGCATTATAACTAAGCATTATATCATTGGAAATGAGAAGGGATATTAATGCAACCAGCCCCGGAAAACTGAATGCAGGCAAGATGGTACTCTGGCTGGATTGTAAATCTTCTAGGCTGACGTTAATAAAATTCTGTTTATCTCTGATGTATTAAAATAGTATTTTATAGGAAATATTCTGGGCAGCACAGCAATGACATATTGAACCCATTGACATTTAGCTAAGAGAATTTTTAATAGAATCGAGCTGGCCTAGCAGACAGGAAAAAAGGAATAAAATGCCAGCCAAATGAGTCCAAGGCGAAGAATTCATTTTGGTTTATGTGATATTAAATATCACTCCTCCAACCAAGGTTAACATCTGTATTAGTCTTAATAAAGCACATTCCTCCAACTTATTTCTCTTCTTCAACACTCTGCATAACTACCAACCTTTCCTATGTTAAGCCAACATAATTTTGACAGCAGTGGGAGGCCACATAGGTGCCACCAAAATGTTAAAAATATGCAGTTTTGTAGGCAGCAGCACACATTCAACATGTTTAGAATGCTCATATAGTTTACAACCACAAGGAAAATAAAAACCAATGCACAAACATTTCTGAGAATACACCAAAGAAATGCACTAGGTATTTGCAACATTGGTTACTAGAGAATACGGTAACTACCTGCTTATCTACAGTAATTCTATTTAGCCATCACCAATGGGTCAGAGAGGAAGGATGGTCTTGTAGTTGAGGCACCAGACTGGGACACAGGAGATATGGCTTCAGTCCCCAGAGCTGTCACTGGCAGACTTTAGGCAAGATTGTTAACCTTCTACTACACCAGTAGCCTCCCTGAAATCATGGTGAATAGGGGGTTCATAATCTGACTCTTAAACAACCTGTGCCTCAGTACCCCAACTGTAAAATGAGGATTCTTCCTCCAACTCTTTAACTTGTGCATTTAGATCATAAGCTCTTCAAGGCAGGGACTGTCTCTAGGTGCTGCTGTAATATAAAACAGTAGAACTGGTTGTGTTTTGTTATTTATATTGCAGTAGCACCTAAGAGTCCCAGTCATGTGCGAGGTGCTGTACAAACACAGAGGAAAATTTAGTTCCTGCCCCAAAGAACTTACAATCTAAATAACTATTAACCTATTTGACACTGAAGGGCAATTTTAATGTCAAAGAGGTCAAATGTTCACAAGGTCAGAGAATGATACACAACTGGGATACAGCAGGCAGCCTATTCCTGGGTGAGTGAACATGACCGGGAGGCATTACGAGGCCAAGCAATTTTAAGCATTCAAGAAATGCAGTAATTCCTTAGATGTGCACAGCATATTAGTGTGGTTATGACCTGGATTTTTAAAATAACATTCCCCTATGCCAGAGGAACACACATCACCACAGAACCTGTATATAACGGACCCCTGCAACACTGGAGGCTGGTCTTCACTGCAAAATTGTATTGTGTCAGTCCACAGCTGTGACGGGCCATGGTCATTAACACAAGGCTCACCATGACTGTGCAGTCAATGTAGACAAGAACAAGTCACGTTCTGCTTCCTGTCAGCTAGTCCGGGTTAAAACATGGACAGAGTGATGGGCAGTGAGAGTTTGGAGACGAACTCAGATCTGAATGTTCTGATACTTGGAGGCAGCTGTGGAGTCTTCATGAAATAGCGCCCCTGAGGCACAAAATAACTTAACAAAAGCTCTGATGTTCTACACTACAGAACGGCAGAAAGTAAGCGCAGCAGGAATGATATACAGTAAATGTCCTCTGAGAGTGCAAGGAGAATGAAAAAGATTAACAAAATGGGGGAAAAGAGCAAGGTAATCAATGCAGAGGGTTGTTGAAAGAGTAAAGCTAAGTATCATTGTACTGCCATGACTGAAAATAGCAGGAGATAATGTACCAGTAAAAAAACCTCTTAGATTCACCATTACCATTATTAATCACTCTTTATGCTAAAAAGTCCCCAGGGAACACTGATATGGGTACAGGCAACTGTTTGAGATTCCCAGATACAATATCCTGCTTTTATCTCTATTACCAAGAAGCCAATATTTGTTTTTACAGCCTTCTCTAACCTTGCCTGGATCCACAGCTATGCAAATCACCCTTTGCGATCTGTCACAGATTGACACTGGTCAGTTTCGATCCATCTATCATTTCCATTCAGTTCAAACTCAGAAACCACAAGGGAAAGACAGCCTCCCAGACTGGTAAGGGATAGCTACTTGTTCCTCCAGTACATGAGATTTATGGGTGATGCTCTCAATGTGAAAGCTAAATTGGATACAAGAAAGTTGTTAAAGTTAAATCGATAATTTCCATTACCTTTACTTCCCCAAGGCACAGCAGCAGCAACCAACAGCATCAGGGGGAGAGTAGCTTAGTAATAAGGGCGGGTCTTTGAGGGCGGCACATGGTCCCAGCAGTCCTCTCCCCAGAAACTATGTGGGTTAGATTGGACCCTTCCACAGAACTTCACAGGGCAAGTGTCGAGAGACAGGGCCCATTGTATGGGGGAAGTGGGAGGACAGTTATATGTGGAACAAATAATGCTAGAGGAAAACAGGGTGAGATAAATAATTAAAACTGGCATGCAAGCTCTTACAGGGAGTGTCTCACCATTTGTCTGAACAGTGCCAAGTACAAAGGGGTTCCCTGGTCCACAATGCAAGCAAAAAGCATTGACTAAAGCATTCATAACACTCCTGGCCTACGGAGCAGACATCTGCTGTTGAGCCTGGCGTGGCCTATGGTAACAGTGTTGAGAGATGTTTGGGAAATCTACTAGAAATTTATATTTTTGCATTCTGAACTTGAATTACAGCACTAGAAGTCTTGATTCAGCTCTCACAGAAGTCTATGACTAGTCTCCCATTGAACTTAAATGGAACAGGTCCAAACTCAAGTTAAAATTAATGTGTAAAGTGCGCAGCATGTGCCATTCGAGAGAAGCTGAATATCCTGTAATATAAGCTGGTGAGACTAGGACGATCCGTGTTATTTTGGATATTATTGCTGAAGAGCAAATGTCTATTTTTAACTCCAGATTCCCTGGGCATTGTATCTTCTTCCATAAATTTCGTTTCCTTTAAATATAATCTGCACGGCACATTACAGAACATACAGCCCTGATCAAATAGATCTATATTTAGGCTACCATCAGGTTGTATAAAAATTGAGTTGATGCATATTTAGGCAATGAAGAAAGGGAGCTATTTTGTTGGGCATGTGAATACTTTTGAGCACACGTGAAATTTGGAGACAATTATCGGCAAGATCACTGGCTCGTTTTTGAGACAATTATGTATTTGTTATTCTGGACATGTTACAGTGCTTAACTGATAGACATCAGCATTCCCTAAGGGATCTGTTGATGTTCATTGTATCAGGGCCCAAGACACGTTTACACACTGAAGCCTCCAATCCTGCAATCAGATCTGTGTTTTGAATGCAGGATCAGGACCTAAACCACTGAGTGCATGGAAGATTTGCAAGGAAATTGTGTTTTAAAAGCAGCATTCAACAAGGACTGCCTGACTCAATATGTCTGTGTCTGACAGACAGTCTCAGTCACAAACTCTTCACTCCAAGCTGTATTGTTTGTTGCAGGGTGTAATTCTGTACACTGTCATTTTAATTTAATATTCAGAAGTAGATATGAGACATTGTGGACTGTCGTCCTGAAAACTGCACCAGGCCTTTGAGTTATGGGTAGCTACACTAACCCTCTGACAGCACAGAACATCTATTGATTTTCCAACCTGAATACAAGAACCATCTGGGAATTTTATTTAAAATGCATGATATTAAAAATTAATTTTAATTTTGCTCTTCACAGGAGAAATTTTAAAGTCCACATTGAATCACAAGCACCTGAAAATAAGGACTTAGAATGGGAAGCATCAAGCAGTCTAAATTATAATGTATTCAATGAGTGGATACACAGTTTGTGTTGGATCATCTGGTTTGGGACTGGAGGACAATCTACCGCTGTACTGGAGTAAAGAACTATTGATCCAGTCTGGCTCTTCGAAATGAGCGAAGCAACGCTCGACTAAGTCCTCTGTGGGATTCAGTAGCTTTCATTTTACTGAGTCAATATGTTTAAATAAATTTAAAAAAATGATTTCAGGGGCTCACTCAGCAAAGAGTGTTTCCTTTGAAGCCCCCACACCATAGCAGCCTGAAAAATCTGATTTCTGCTCCTTAGCTCATACAAACTAGTCCTGGTCTTTGTTTAGCTTGAAGTTGACGCATTTGGGAATAATGATTTTTTTTTTCTGAGCTGGGCTGGGAGAGAGACCCTGGATGAGATCAGCCTTCTCCTTAACCTCTTTGGCTGGGAGGTAAAAGCTGGCTAGGAGATTGGGACGACTATTAACATTAATGGAACTGGGAAACCAGGCAACTCGAAAAATGAACCTGTCCCCCCCTATTTGCAAAGTAGGGATAGAAGCTTCTTCCTTACATCCTAGGGGCTTGAAGGATTAACCAGCCATTGGGCACATATCTGGCGATCGGGAGTAAAACAGAAGTGCTATGGTTGTCCTTTTTACTGTTTGGTTTTATACCAAGCCATATCCATTCCTCTATACCTTTTTGTTAATGAAAAAAGTATTCCTTTTTCTAAAACTGACCTCACCTCCAAAGGCTGGTGCCATAACTGATCACTGAAAAGTTGCCTGTCTCTAACCATGACACAGAAATGTCACCCGCTCAGTTCCACGCATCTGCCAGTAAGAGAGCTAACTCAACCAGGGATGCCAGCAGATGTTCTCACTGTCATTCCGTTGGACATCCCACATTTCTACACACCTGTAAGCAAGCAGCTCATTACCTTCCTATGGCCACAGAGGCTGCAAATGTCTCCAGTGCAACATGCCAGAAAGGAAAACATGGTTCCTGTCCCAGCCAAACTGAAGACTAGAATTTCTAGTCACTTGGATGTTGCAATCCAACCCTTGAACTTCCTGGTGTTTCTGAAGATACAGGATTGCCTATGGGCATATACACTGCAAGCTAGGAAGAGAAAAGCAGATGTGTTACTATTCAATACTCCCCACCTCTGGGAAAAACATGATTGTGTGGTTACAAAAGAACTGCTCTACCACCTAATCCAGTATCCCACCAGTACCAGGTAGTTCAGAGGAAGGTGTACAATGTTGGAAATAGACAATGTGTGCACTAACATGCCTTGGTTTCTCACTCTACCCGCCTGTAAAATAGGTACTGCAGTAACAATCGCCTTTTTCACAGGGGTGTTGTAAGGATGAATTAACTACAGTTTGTGTGCTTCCAGCACTTTTCATCCACAGACACTGCAATATATTTAAACAGCATTAATGGCAAGTGCATATTCAGCAAGGTTCCTAATTTAGGGACAGTGTACCACCTTACATGTAGAATCTTGTTCCATGAGCAGTCCCCCTGAAACCAAAAGAGCAATGTTATATTGCACGCGAGGAAGGGTGGCATAATCTGACCCTTATCGTGACAATATTGGTTGGCTGGATTAGCATCAGCAGATGCTTCCACTACCAGAAAGAATTAGCTGCTGACCTCTCTGTTGCGTCTATGTCTTGTTCAGTTCTCTACTTAGTGCATGCAATTAGTGGACATGTCTATCGCTTAGATACGAGCTGAATCTGTCAAACCCGTATGCATCATCCAGTAAGACTCAGGTGATACTTTCTTTGGAGAATCTTTCATGGATGTATAACATATACAATGTATTTTATAAAGGTCAACCAAGACGTGGCATTAACAGAGGCTGCAGAAATTTCCTTCCAAGAGAGAAATATCAGTTTGGTTGATTTGTTCAACTTAACAATAAAAGTAAATGCAATTACTATTAGGCCTTTTGATATTATTTTGAAATGTAACACAGGCAGTAATATAACCTGTAATTACATATATTAAAGCTCATCCATTATTCAAAAGCAATGTGCTATGCTCTGATGAGAGCTCTGCAACAGAAAGAGAAGGATCTCTCTGTATTGCTCAGTGCAGATATGAATAATCCACTAGAGGGCGTATGCAGCCTACAGCACAGGGGAGAGGAGAACTTGCTACCTTAACCGCAAAAAATTACCAAAGGTCAGCATAAGTGGGAGACTTCATTAAACCCCTGTCTCATGCTCCCCATCTCAGTCAGTGTTACTGAAAGATGTACTCCTCCTCCTCAACACGTGGTGCTAATTAAATGAAGCTGGGCCATTTTGTGGTGAATCCCCAGCCTATGGGCATATGTTCATGATGTAAGCTCAACCAGCCTTGCTGAAACAATAACTGACTTCTGCGTCAAGTGTGAAATATAGAGCACTGTGGATATCAGTGCAATTCACCCAGCTCCGCCCCACAAGTTGAGTTTCCTGTTTCTCAGAACCGTTTATTTATGTAGCCTTATTGTGTAATCCCAGAAATGGGTTTGCCAAACCCCACTCAACCAGACATCATTATATGTGCATTTTAAGACATTCATCACTGCCTTCTGAGCAACAATCATGCAATTTAAGAGAAGATTCTTCAGGAGGAGAAAGCTATATTCTGAGTCCTTCTCAAAAACCGTTACATGCCAATACTCCATAAAAACCAGGCCCTGCACCAGTTTTGTAAAAGATCTCCCAGAAATTTGTGAGTCAAGTATCATGTCCTAAAATCCATACATTTTAAGGCCAGAAGGGATCTTGTGATCATCTAGTCTGACTTCCTGTATAACACAGGCCAAAGACCTTCACCCAGTGATTCTTGCATCAGTCTCATATCTTGTGGTTGAGCTAGAGCATATTATTTTAGAAAGATATTCAGAGTTGACAAGGATCAGCCTGACTTTGGACTCAGCCAGATCCCAGGCAGCCATGCATTCCATGGCTTCTCAGTGAGAATACCCTGTATTTGCACTCTGAGTTTTAACCAGCTTTCTGACAAATGCAGGTGCCATGATGGGGCATCCTGAGTGGTGGTCCAGTGGTGGTATGGCTGGTTCCCAACCAGCCCCACTTCGGGGGCCACCCACTCCGTGTTGGACCAAGTCCAATTTCCATGCAGCACTCAGAGTAAGCCTGACTAAAGGGCATTGCAATGACATGTTTGTTGTTTGACTAATAGATGGATCAGGATGGGCAATTCTGCATCCAATGCATATGGAAGGGCAGTAGCACTTGGCCACTTAAGATGAGTTAAACATGCAAGAATTTGCTATCCTGGGTTTCAGTGAACAGCAATGAACAGGAACAGACCCCAAGCTGCATATGCCCTTCACCATCAGAGGGCATATGTCCCCCATGTCCAGGGTGAGAACAGACATATTGTTAGCTTCACAGATGGCTGCCCCTGCTTTCCAGCACTGCCTCTGTTATTCCTGGATGACTCCTCAGCCAGCTCTCTCTCTCATGCAGGTCTTAGTTCCCTCAAACACCAAGGGACCTAGGCAATGTTATAAATCACTGAAAGGTGATGGCAAGAGAACTACCAGTTAATTTTGCACTCAGAAGCCACCTGCTCATAGACTGCTCCATTCCAAGGTTACATAGCAGAAAAATGAATGAATCAATTTCAATGAACCTAAACCTAATGTTTTCATGTTGCCAGTTAATTTTGTTATTTCATAATCCAGTCCTTCACAGCATATTTATGTCGTACTTATACAGATTCTGTCTTATGAGAGACATTCACAATTCTAACAGAACCACCCCATTTCATGGTCCTCTCATCTGGAACAAGACCTATTCATACATATAATGTAGGCAGAGGGGGCCTCTTGACACTATATACATATATAAAACAGGTAATCTTTTTTACTTCTAATGCAAAATTAAAACAGAGTATCAGCATTTTCTTAAACACTTGTCTAGTGTAATGAAGGTGAGAGAATGTCCTAGTGAGTTAAAACACAGAAGGTTAGGGCCAATCCCCAGCTCTCTCACTGATTTGCTGTGACACCACAGGCAGCTCTTTTCACCAATATGCCTCAGTTTCCCAACATTTCCTTATCTCAGAGGGATGCTTAGAGGTTCGTGGATGAAAGTCACATGGTAAGTGCAGATTATCAGTACTGCTACTCAGCAACAACAGTCTGCTCTATAGCCCGTACTATCTGCTACCTCCGTAGAGATAGGAAAAAGTATGAACTTGCAGATTGCAAAACGTACCACCAGCTGAACTTGAAAAAATAATTTTAGAATAAAGTCAGTGCCAATCCTGCAGAGCAGTGAAGTTCACTCTCTTCTGCAAAAACTGACCTGCTTTATAAACTAAGATGGTTCCTCTTATATTTCATTTAGCTAATGAAGTTTGAGATGCTAGATGATCCCTGGATGGCTGATGAAATAGGTGAAAGCTTATTTAATTTCCTAAGTGGCTATATCCTATGTACCTCCGGCTCTAACATGACAGTCCTACTGATATTTAATTTAGAAAGTAATGATGTTGTTGAGCAGTACATTGGTAAAACACAATTTCTGGACTGTTCTTTGATGAGGAGTTACAAAGGGAATGTATTGCATCTTTCTGTCTGTTTCCACCCTCCTGCTACCTCCTCCTTCCAATCCATTCCAACCATGTGCCTAAGGTAGATATTTGGCTACCATCACAGCAGTCTCTGAGTATCTCACCATCATTAATGTGTTTATGCTCACAATCCCCCTGTAAGACAGGGCAGTGCTACTATCCCCATTTTACAGATGATAAAACTGAGGCACAGAGAGACCAAGGCTCACAAAGGCTGTTGTGGTGCTCTTTGTGGTGTGGTGGGAATCAAACCTGGGTATCCCATAGAACTCTGCTTGCAGCCTAGGTAGATGAACTCGTCAACACTCCACATGGTACTCTATCCCATCTGCCCTAGAGGTTCTGGTGGCCCAGCTCTGAGGCTCTGGACCTTGTTCTTCTGCCTTGAGATATTGTACTCAATAATGAGGGGGGCATCTTGGAGAGCGGGGCTGAAATTCTCCAACTTCTCCACAAGCAAGAAAGCAGCATCAGTGTAATCTGATTATAATAATAAATAATATAATAAAATAATAAATCAATCCCTGATTATGACATGTGGAGTGGCAAGTCCTAGTAACCAGTCGATTGCTTGACAGGACAGTGCCCCACTCCTGCCAAAAGCAATAGGAAGTGGCAAAGAATTCCTGTTTAAAAACTATTAAAATAAGACCAGCTGATGTCTTTTCACAAACATGCCAAGAACCCTGTAGGGGAAATACACCCATGTGCAGTGATCCATACCAGGCATCAGTCAGTTTCATTTAGTCAGTGAGAAAGGTTCTCCTCTCCTGGAAGAGTCTGGCTGCTGAACTTGGTCAGAAAGAACTTCCCACATGGCAGCCTATTGTGAAGCAGCATCTCAAAAGAGGTCCTAGAAACAATGCTGCTCCCTACCACCTTAGGTAAATCCTCAGCATACAGTGAACCTTCTCAGGTAACATCTCCTGGTTCTTCTGGTGCTTTAACCGTGTGCTCTAATCCACACCCTGGATAAATCACTGTGGATTTTAGACCATCAGGTTTGCAATTAATTTGGGTATTACCTTCTATTGCCTTGAAACACCCGTAACACAGTGCAAGAGTACTTCATTATGATCAGGCAGAATTTTTTTCACCTACTCTACAGAAAACATGCCTATAAATAGCTGCACACATGGATTCCAACTGGAGTTTCTGAATGTCTCAGCACCTCTGAAAAATCAGGGACCTCCTTTAGGAGGCTAGCTTTAAAGGCACCCACATTTTGAAATCTGGGACTCTGTTTTCCACTTTCCTTTGTTCAACCATTGTTCTCTCTCAACAGCTGGTTGGTGCATTTTCCCTGCTGGATGAGTGGGTCTTTAGAAAAGCAAGAAAGGAGAGAAAACTGTTTAAACAGTAAGTAGTAAATGTGACCATAAAACCACAAACATTAGCATGCGGGAGACACAGGAGCAAATGAGCTTGATGCTGGCTTTAACTCACTGTTTTCACATTGACCAGAGTTCAAGCTGCCCCTTTCAGATCTGCCCTCAGACTGCATTTATACCAGTGCAACGGCACTGACACCAATGTGGCTCCCATACATTTGCACCAAGGTAACTGGCAGCAGGATCTGGCCTAGAGTCAGTCCTTTTTTTGGTTACAAAAGAGCTCTGGGCTCTTTTGTATCTGTTTAAGTACCAAGCTGTCACTCCAACATGCTTTACCATTGTGTGGCTCAGGCTGTGAAAATATTATTGTTGTAAGCCCTGCTATATTAGGAGTTGCACAAACACACAATAAAAGAGTCTCTGGCCTGTAGAACTCACAATCCAAATGTTAAGAGACACAGAGAGAAGGTAAGTCACTTGTTCAAGGATACAGAACAGATCAGTACCAGAGCTGGGACCAGAACCTGGTCCTGAGTTCCAGTTCAAAGCTCTGTCCACTAGACCACACTGCCTAAAATCTCTTGCAGATGCAAATATTCCTGTGTTCAGCAACGCTTCATCCAATATATTACTCGGTATACATAGCTATACTGGTTGTGATTAATTCCCATAGTTTCAACAACAGCTTCCTGTTTCTCAAGACCGTTCTAAAGCCAGCACAGTGCAAATGCCTCTTAATCCAAGTTAGGAAAGTAATTTATAAAAGGCTTTAAGATCTTTGAATAAAAGTTGCTCTATAAGGCCTGATTCTAACTCTTTTGAAATCAAAGGAAAGACTCCCATTGATTTCAATGGGCTTTGGATCAGCCTTCACGGGCAAAATATAATTTATTTAAATAGTGAGTCAAAGTAACTGTGACCTTCACCCCACTCTGGTACTCAAGTCTTTACCCTCCCGTCAGCAGCAACCACTGTGTGGTGGTGTTTTGACTATACATACGAATGAAAACTGGGGTGACCTCCCAAACTCATTTTCAGCTGTTACCCAAGCCTCCTATGGAGAAAGGCCAGTTACCCAGGTCATGCAGTAAGCTGGTGACAGAGCCAGGAACAGAACTCGGATCACCTCGTTCCTACTACACTATGCCCAAACTGAAAGTGTCCCACTGCAACCCAACAAAAAGGTCCAAGTGGCATCCTGAAAGTAACACTGCACAAAACTAGAGCCAAGAACTAACAGTTGCTACACAGGGCGCCCTAAGAAACGGCCAGGTTTATTAAAAACAGGGTTAAGTTTTTTCATTTCAGTATATTCCTTTCACAGAACCTTAGGGGTTCTGATTTTACTTTGCTGCTTTGCTGATTAAACATCAAAAGCGCTTCATAAATGTCAGATGTTTCTGTCAAAAGAAAAGGACTTTCTTCATCTTCACCTGGGAGCAAAACAATGCTCCAAAACCCAGGTGTGCATGGAGCTTGATCTTAAATAGAGAACAACATTTTGAAAGAAGAATTATAGAGCTTCATTTGCATGAGAAAATGGGAGAACGGCTGATGAGAACCACAAGATTCCAGACATGGTTCACCGGCTGCAGATGGGAAACACTGATTTACAGCTTTGCCTCCCACTCTGTGCCATTTCCTATGGTGAATGGAGTTCAAAGAAGGTGAATCTCCCAGTCCCTTTTAGTTCCAGTTACATGTAAGTTGAACACGGTAACGCTGGTAAATCATTAAGTAATAATGATAAAGCCACTTCACTAGGGAAGAGTTAGTTTAGAAACTAATTTAACACAGAAGCAATATCCCACTTCTTTTTTTTTAAAGTCTCATTATGCCATGAGTTTTAAGGTCTTCAGGTGGCTGGAACTGAAGCAGGGGAATGTGCTGTGGCTGGAAATTCAGCAGAGGGAGGAGAAGGTGACAGGAAAAAGGCACATGAAGATGCAGCAGAGTACGCAATGAGCCTAGGACCTCAATCAGACTCCTCCTGGGACAGGGATCCATGCTATCGAATCTGATGCTGGATCAGGGTTTAAGGCAGCAAGGATCAAAGCAGAAACTGAGACATGGACGCCACCAACTAGGAGCAGTGCAGAGAGGGAGTTTTTCTAAGCAACAGGGAGGCTAGTAGCAATCTGACAGTGAAAAAATTAACTCCTAATGCGGGTAATGAAAACGTCAAGAAAAATAGTTCAACTCATCCCCACAGTGTTCCTAATGTAATTTGGTACCTAAACATTTCCCTCTGACACTGATGAGTTGTAATTTATTTTTTAAAATGTTTTATTGCAAGAGTTAAAGCCAAATCTTTGCCTTGCTACTCCACAAAATGGGCGGTGATATGCGTATCGTGTACAGTGAACTGAGATTCTACCAAATTATGGTGAAAATCACCACTGAAGTCCCTCCAACTATATTTTGAAGGTATAAGTGGCACATAGCCTTCCACTGGGGTGAATTTCACCCTGAATAAATTTCTTATTTCCACAGAGCTGCTTCTAAAAATGTACCACTCTCAGCACAAGTAGAAAGATTTTATGGACAGAAATTAGCATACAGAACAATCAGCTGTGGAAGGTACAAGGGAGCCATTGTTATTTCAAGTCATCATCACACCATTTAGTCTCCGCTACTTCAAATAACAAAAAAAACCAAGAAATAATTATTGATAGTTGCTTTGGCTTTTCTCCCGTCAAATTTGAGTCCCTTAAAAGATTTTGTTTAGATCAAAAAGATGCCTCATCTTAATCTTCCCCTTTAATTACTGCTATTTGTTGTACCTTGAGGGAAACAGGATAACTGATGAATCTCAGAGACATTAATGGAAAATGAAGAGGAGCATGTTTACTGAAAACCCCAGTGAGATTCTGAAGTATAAAGTTCTTTGTTCTGATGGGCTTGAACTGATCCCCTGCCTCTTTGGCACTACAGGGTGCTAATTTTGCCCTGTATACCACTGTCTCTGACCCTGGTGCATCCTGCACAGCAGAGAGACCATGGATATTACCTTCTTATGGAGAAGAACCACACTGTCTCCAAAAAACAAAAATGAAATACTTTAAAAGCGGTTGTCCCTCTATACAATTAGTCAGATATCTAGCTGATGTAAATCAGTGCCGCTCCAGTGACTTCAATGGGATTGAACTATTTTGTATCAGCAGAGAATTGGCCCAATATATTCCAAGGCCATTCATTCAGCCACCCATTACACATAGAAAGCAATGAGTGTTCCCCTGTGCCCTTCAAACAGAGCAGGAACCCTCTGTTACACTCAAAAGAGACCTTTTTAAAAAAAAGAGTGAGCTAATGTGCTGCCCCATGTGTATCATGTCACACAAGCTGACTCATGTCTGCAAGTCAGGAAGCCTTATCTAGCTCCCCAGCAAGCAGGCATTTTAGCCAAAGGCACAGCCAAAGGTGCCCTGATGGTGGCAGAACCTCTGCTTCCCTTGGCATCACAAGCTGGGCAGGATTTGGTTGTAAGAAAAGACCTAACATCCAGATTAGATCAAAAGGGACAGAATCACTGTGGGATCTGTACATTTTCAATACATAACATGTTGACACAAATCCCTGCAACCCCATCTCTTCACTCACTCACGATCTTGCCTACTAATGTGGACATAAAACACCACTCTGCAGAATAGCATGTCTATGGATGCAAACTGTAAAATGGCAAACTCGAAGTCATGTCTGGACTCTTACCTTCACAATGCACAGCTAAGACAATAAAGCAAGACATGGTTCATGCAAATATGTATTAACCCATGAGACTTCGGTAAGCAGATGAGTTGTCGTATGAAGAAAACCACAAAAAGGAAATAGAGGTGTGAGGGTGTTAATTAATGCAGCATCATTCACATGAAATGACTGGCTGTGAAGTTAAACACAGAATATAACCAGAGACTTCAACCAAGGCAAGCAAGCTAATGGTTCCATCAAACAGAAACGTCAGACATTCTGCTGCTCTGTTAAATTGGGACTTCTTGTTGTTCTACTGCAACATTAAATGGAATTTACTGGCACTTTTACATTCACTTTTGGGACATTACAGCATTCAAATTATTTGGCATTCAGAGTCTACTGCAACCAGGAGTATTTCGTCTTTGGTAAAGCAAATAAGTTACAGAAAAGACAGACAGAAAAAATGGAGAGAGGAAATCAGAAAAATGACAAAGCAACATGACTGCACATTGGAAGTTGGAGTGGAAACACTTCTCAAATAATGGCAAGCAGCAGAGACTCAACGCACCCACAAAAAATTACCCTGACAGGATAAACCCATTACTTTTCGGCACAGCTGAATTAATACCATACACAAGCATACTAAATAAAAAACAAGCACGAGAAAAATGTTAGGTCAGCCCCTTTTGCTCTATTTGTGCTGCACGCGTGCACTGATTTACAACTACAGTATGCCCTGCAAACGCTTCTTTTTATGTTTTACTTGAGAATTAATCTTGCTCAAGGCTGGATAAAATTTCAGAGGAACAGCTCAGCTGTCAGGATTCAGAGATGGATTCAATAAAAAGCTGTTCATGTTTAAAGGGGAAAGAAAGCCGTTGTTTTTCATAAACCAGGTTTTCTTCTTTTCAGGAACATTTGTTTATATTGATCTGTACTGTTATGCAAACGTGCCCAAGCAATCTTTTAAATACACACTGATCAATAAACAGATGTGTCAATTACCTCCAGATCCGAAAACCTGGAGAAATCCACACGCACTGCTACGCAGTCCTATCCACTCTTCTCCTTATCGGTTGATGGGGTAACCAAGCCCAGGGACTGCAGACCAATGGTGAAATTCTAGCCCTACTGGAGTCAATGGCAAAATTCATATCGACTTCAATGGAGCCAGAATTTCATCCCAAGAGGGAAAGCAAGTTCCAAAGGCCTTAGTGGAGAATGACCACCAATAGACCCTTTGCTTTTATAGCAATGGATCTCCAGCTCAGATGCTTCTGCTGGCCACCACTGTAACAAGATCTCAACTGCTTGTCATTTTAAATACAGCTGTCAAATCATGCCAGTCCAGCAGTTAATGGGTAGTGTGGAGACCATCCACGTGACAAACTCAATGTACAAGACTAGCTTGTTCTGCTTTCTGGGCTTGGAGAATCCTAGGTGGATGATTCCAAGGGAACGGGGAAGTTTTATCCCACAGCCCCAACCATCTCCTCTTTTTTGGGACAGAAGCTCTAGTGCTGCCGATGGTGGGAGGGGGTGTCATGTCTCACATGAACGGGGCCCTTCTGGCTGTTTGGTGCAGTCACCTGTTGGTAGGAATGCTCCTTGCGGGATAATGGTGGACCTGGGAAGGCAGTAACCTTAAGACTGTGACCCTCTGGCAGGGCCTTTGATAAAATCTCTCTGTGAAAGGGCAGCTCTACAGGACACCAGTAGGATACATGTATTTTGGTTCGCAGGCTTATAGAATACTATCCTGGTTTCCTGCCACTATCCATTCATGAGACACTGTCTGACGTTTTCGTGCTCAGCCTACATGGTGCACCCTTCAAATGTAAAAGGGGTAGTGCTTGGATGTGTTCGGTATAAGAGGAAACAACAGCAGATAAGGAATAGTGCAGACTTTATATAGCTCTCATGTTAAATGATGTTATTCTACATAGCACATGGCAAAGCAAGCATTTCCAGCTACCAACTAAAGCATGGAGTATGTTGCATTTAAATCTTCCCTACCACCATTAAACGGCACAGCAGCATGCACAAAAACGCAAAGCAAAAGTCAAGAAAGAGTAGGCATGTAACAATAATATGAGATGAGATTTTCAAAAAGCACCTAAGTCTCTTAGGAACACAAGTCTCCTAAATACTTTCGGCAAATACCACCCATAATCACATCAACAACCTACACCTCAGTGTTAGGAAATGTACACACTACAGGCCTGGGGTGCAACTGAACTGGAGGTGAAAACTTTTTTACCACAAACATAAATGAGAACAAGCAGCTTTCAGCACTGTTTCAGAATCAGTTATTGAGCCCAGGTTGCAGATGAGGCGTTTCTGTCCTCTACTCTGCACCACTGTTTGATACTTCCCGAGAACCTGTGAAAAGCTTAATCAATATCGCATACACAGCCCTCCTCCTCCCCCCCCGCAATGAAAAGCAAAAGGCTTTGGTATCTAGAAAAAAAGGCCCAACTTCTCCCTTAATTCCACCCAGAAACCCCATTGACCATCACTCCGACCCAGCTGACACAACCCCATCAGTCATGTATACAGTGGAATGTTAGCATAACTAAACCACACAGAGAAGGGGGCATGGAAAAAAAAGCTGTAAACAAGAGTGCTCAGGTCACTGCAGTAAATCACAGCCCCTAACGGCAAGTGAAAGAAGGGAATGCTGGGCTGACACGGGGCTCAAAGAGTTCTTTGTTGGGGTGGAAGCTTGTGCATAAATATGTTGGAGACGGCAGGAGAAAGGAGGTTTCGAAAGGAAAATGCTTCTGAATTTTGGCCTTTTTTTAATCCCATTTAGATAGTAAAAAAAGCTAACAATCAGGCAAATGGCTAATTAAAAAAAGAAAATTCTCAAATCACTAGCAATGCACAGATCATGCTTATAAACATTTCCATCTAACACCACACCAAAAAGCACCCTTGTCGTGCATTTAAAAATATAAGAGTATAGGAAATACAAAGCAAAAAAATCAACTCAAGCAAAAGAACTTTCTTCCCACCCTACCACAGGCCATCTGATTACCAATCATCTTATCAACACAGCTTAGAAGTCCTAGTGCACATCCCACTAGATAAATCCCTAATTAGTTAAGGCCATACAGTTCTACATGTCAAGCTTCTGTAAAGTAGTTGGGCTGATTCCCACCTCCCCTGAGTCCCTTTCATTTATTTATTTATTGCAAAATGGATCTCCGGCGATGCTATAAATATCATAACATACTTGTCTCCCCTAAAAAACATTACCCCTGATGATCTGTTAGAAATCTTCCTACGAATAACACTTCCCAGTCTAGTACAGATAACTGTCTTCAGGGTTTGTGGGAAGAGACTTGTTCTTGCTGGACATTTGGTCATGAGCTCCCATTTATTTAACAGAAACTGTACACTGAAAGGTCATATTTCAACCACAGCTGCAATTTCCTCAGGGTCAGTGCTGCATTTTTCATTTAATAGCCATCACACAAGAGATGGACAGAGCCTTCAGGTCAAGAAAGCCAAAGCCAAAAAATCCAGGGCATTATGATGGAGCTGGAAGATAGAATAACTGTAAACTCTCAATAAAATATCAAATCAGAAATATATTGAGGGACCACAGCATCTTCATAGCAGATTAATGTAGGTAGTCAAGAGAAAATACTCTCCTTTCCAGGAAGGTTATTGTGCTGAATACAAAATTGATGTGTGCTTTTCTTATATCAGGAACCTATGAACAACCTTGCAACATGCTCCACATCTCTATTGTTCTTAGAGGGGAATTTCATATCTTACAAACATTTTAAGACCAAGAATGCATGTGTGGAAATGGGAGCATTTCCAACAAGAAATGAACTACATTTTCTGACACAGAATGCTGCGATCTATAACTAAATACCCACAGAATAGATGTGGAGGTTTTCTAGAACTGTATCCCACATGAATTACACCCTCGCAAGTACATACTATATTGCTGTGTGTTACAAACCGAGCAGCAATCAACACATGATCTCTCTGGTAATTAAAACAGGTGGAAGTAAAGCAGTCGCACTCTTACTGCTTAGGCACATACTCCATGCTTCTCTCCAAAGGAAGAGAGTGCAGTTCAGGATGGGAGTTTGCAAGATATTTAACATTTCACCATACACTTTTGTAGCTTGTTGACAGGCTCTTCAGCCCAAAGATCAGATCCAGGATATGCTCAGCAAGTCCTCAGCCTTCACCAGATATGCTACCAAATGCAGCTCCATAAAATGATGCTTCCCCAACTATGAATGCTTTGCCTCTAGGAAACCTTTTGTCTTTAAACTACTGTAACTGCCCACAATTCAGGACAGAATTCCACTGTCAGGCCTTAATAGTACCACAAAGTTAAACCATTTCAAGGGCAGCCTACAGATGATGGGCAGTCTCCTTCAGAAACACAACCACTTCCCTGCTCTCTCAAAGATCAGCAACAAAATGGTGGCATAAGAAAGAAAATGCTCCCAGTCCCCCACTGGCACCTCTTCTCATGCCTATTCATTGCCTTCTTGTTTCACAATCTCGGTTAGTTTAGCAAATATGTTAGAAAAGAATGAGTAAAACAAATCACTATCCCACCAAGGTGCTCAGTACTGACACTGGCTTCAGTCCTGCAAAGTACCTGAGCACGTGCTTAATGTTAATGATGTGAGAAATCCCAGTCATTTCACTGGGAAATTATGGTTCAGATCCTCATCCCAACCAGAGTGGTGTACAGGGGCTCTAAAAGCCACAAATCCAGCCGAGAAAAGATTCTCCCAGACCAAACACTAAAGAGACAGCCAGAAAGCTGCTTCCCAAGGACCTCCTGGCATGTCCTGGTACAGGGGGAGTGCCAGGAGCAGGAGAGGCGCGTTGGGACCAGGACAGCAGCATGCAGCACTACAATCCCCAGGCAGTAGTACGGGGAGGCGGCCATAATTCAGACAGACCCCCAGAGCTGTCTAAATTACATCCCAGGGCCATCTCCAGCCGGAAATATCCCAGGATTAGGAGGTCACACTGGTGACTCAAAGCCACCATTACCATTCACTCTTTGGGCCGAGAGCTCTGAGCTGTGCCTCTACTGCACTCTTCTCCTTTCCACCTGGGGCTCTCTGGTACTGGGACCACTGGACAAACCCAGACTGCTGGTCTGGAAAAGGAAGTACAAGAACCAAGCACTGCCAACAAGCAAGGGGACAGGTTTTCATAAATGCTCAACAGCCACAATTGGGGCGAGATTTTCCAAAGAGCTCGGCTTGGCTCCCATTTAGGCATCTAAATGAAACAGCCAGGTTTTCCCAGGAACTCAGCAGCCTCCTACTGGTTTGGTTGGGAAAAAAAGGTTACCTACCTTTCGTAACTGTTGCTCTTCGAGATGTGTTTCTCGTGTCCATTCCACTCTAGGTGTGTGCACGCCCACATGCGTGGTTGTCAGAGATTTTTGCCTTCGTGATATCCATAAGGTTGGCCATGGTGCCCTATCAAGGACCGCGCTCATGCGTCAGTATATGAGGCACCACCAGCCTTACGGCCTCTCAGTTCCTTCTTCCTGGCAACTCCAACAGAGGGCCAGGAGGACGGGTAATGGAATGGGCATGAGCAACACCTCTTGAAGAACAGTTACAAAAGGTAGGTAACCATTTTCTCCTTTTTGAGTGCTTGCTCATGTCAATTCCATTTTAGGTGACTCATCAGAAGTATCCCTGGATATGGGCTCAGAGTTCACATTCGTGCGGCTTGCATCACTGTTCTGCTTGCTGGGTAAGCACATAACGAGACGTAAAGGTGTGGACAGAGGACCGGGTAGCGGCCCTGCAGATATCCTGAATCTACACCTGTGCCAGGAAGGCTGTCAACAAAGCCTGTGCCACAGTGAAAAACCATGAGCTCTTGCTAGGCAAGGAAAAGGCACTCCAACTAAACATCACGGGCAGTAACAAGGAAATGAGAGGATGTAGAGCCGTCGGTGCCTAACATAACAATGCATGAGCGCGGCACTCAAGAGGACACCATCGCAGACCCTATAGATACCACTAAGGCAAAAATCTCCAATGACCGTGCATGTGAGCATACGTACATCTAGAGTGGAATCAACATGAGCAAGCACTCGAAGAAGAAGTGCATTTCTGAAAATCTGGCTTCTGGCTTTCACACCAGCATTTGTAAGAGAGTACATAAATCATAGAGTCCACCAGCCATAAAATCAAGTCATCTGAATTCTAAACTACCATTTACCAGTTCCCTACATTCCAGTGGCTACAGAACGAACATATTCTTCCATGAAAAATTGCTTGCCGCTGCATCTCTGCTTTGAAACCTACTGCTTCCTCTTGGCAACTCTCTCTCCTAAAAATACATGCATTTTTGTAGACTACAAAAAGAAATGCAAAACAGAAAAGTGTGGGGGGGTGGGATTTATAAGAACAAACAGAAGAAACAGAGAAAAATCAGGGTGTTTTTGTGTTGCCTCCTTAGGGTAAGTTTAACTGTAGCGTAGACACTTTATTAATATTTATTTGTCTTACCACAGAACTTAGGAATTCCAGTCACGGATCAGGACCTCATTGTGGTACGTGCTTTACAAACACAGAACAAGAAGACAGTCCTTGCCTCAAAGAGTTTACAAGCTAAGTATAAAACAAGAGACACTACCTTCTTCCTGTTAAAGCCAAAGACTTGAGACAAAACCTGAGACCCAAGACAAGTTCATTCACTAAAATTATTCTGAAATACTATTTGCTTTTCATTGTGGATGTTTTCTTGGCTCCTTGCTTACTGAAAACATCTTGGGACAGACTGTCAGCTGGTGTAAAGTTGTGCCGATCTAAACCTGTTGACCATCTGACCATTTTGTTGCCCCACACCCTCTTTGCTTTCTGTAAACTTCCTCTACCTTCCATTTAGTGCACTACCATTTAGAAAAGGCCATACACTGTGGAGCTAGAGCAAAGCACCTCTGACAGAGAAAGAAAATGGGCATGATATTAACTCATTTAGCCCCTTGCAATGGCCAGGTACTACCTTATGGGAAAAAAAGGGGAATGAAAGGAAAATGGTAGTAGAGAAAAACAACATTCAGAAAACAAGCAAGTCTTGTTCCTATCAGTCAAAAAATAATTTTGATCATTTTTGAGATTTGAGTCCATTTGGAAATCCATGATCTAATTTATGTAGCACAAGCTGGACACAAAAAGCAGTATGTTTTAAAAGCCCCTTTATACCTTTGCCAAGGAAATATGCCAATAAAAAGCTTCTCTTCTTCAAACCACGTTTTCTTGCATTATTGTGCAGCGATGCAAGGCTTCTCCTCTAGTGAAGATGTATTGTTCTTGATCCCATTAATATGGGTCAGTAATAGCATAAGTAATAATCTATGCACTGCAAAGTCATCAGGAATGTTAACTCAAATATACTGCCAATAACCAACACAATATATCTTTCATTCCAGGGCACTCAAATACATCAACTAATAGTCCATAGCAATCAATAACATTAATGGGTCAGAGAAAAAGGTTCATAGAATAATTATGAGCTGGGACTTTTGGATTTTCAGAGATTATATGAGCTCCGAATACAAAATTCACCAATTCCACAGCAAACGTGTTTGGGCTGTCTTTGAAGTGGGGGCAATTTCATGACAAAATGAAGATCAGTGGCCTTGTACTGAATATATAGATGCCTAATTCTCTCAGCCCTGTACAATAATAATTAAGAAAGGGATAAATAATAGGACAGAAAATATCATGTTGCCTCTATATAAATCCATGGTATGCTCACATCTTGGATACTGTCTGCAGATGTGGCTGCCTCATCTCAAAAAAGATATACTGGAATTGGAAAAGGTTCAGAAAGGGCAACAAAAATGGTTAGGGGTATGGACCGCCTTCCATCTGAGGAGAGATTATTAAGACTCAGACTTTTCAGCTTGGAAAAGAGACAGCTAAGGGGAGATATGATTGAGGCCTATAAAATCATGACTGGTATAGAAAAAGTAGGTAAGGAAGTGTTGTTTACTACTTCTCGTAACACAAGAACTAGGAGTCACCAAATGAAATTAATAGGTAGCAAGTTTAAAAAAAAAATAAAAGGAAGTATTTCTTCACACAATGCATAGTTAACCTCTGGAACTCCTTGCCAGAGGATGTTGTGAAGGCCAAGACCATAACAGGGTTCAAAAAAGAACTTGATAAGTTCATGGAAGATAGGTCCATCAATGGCTATTAGCCAGAATGGTCAGGAATGGTGTCCCTAGCCTCTGTTTCCCAGAAGCTGAGAATGAGCAACAGAGAATGGATCATTTGAAGATAACCTGTCTGCTCATTCCCTCTGGGGCACCTGGCACTGGCCACTGTCGGAAGACAGGATACTGGGCTAGATGGACCTTTGGTCTGACCCAGTAGGGCCATTCTTATGTTCTGTTCTTAATACCGTGGCAGTGTTGACCATTTTTAGGCCCATATACAGCGCCGAAGCAGTATAAAGGGATCTTAGTGTAAATAAAAAATCACACCCATCTCTGAAGGAGCTCTTATTTTCTCATTAAAAACATATACTGGGACTGCATCCAAAACACAAATAAATGGATGTTGCTCATCCTTCCATGGAACAGTAAAATAGTAATGGCAAAATTGTAGTGGGAGAAGCCTTATTTGATTTGCATGCACACTTTTCTCAGCTCACCAAAACATTTGTTCAAATACAGCAAACCCCATAGTGCTAATTTATTCCTCCATATTAGCTTGAGCACACCATTACCCACTTAGCTATAAATTCATCTTTCTGTACCAAAATGACTTATTTTTATCAATTCCAAGCTGCTAAACCAAACTCATTCCTACAATCACACAACTGAGAATCATGTCAACCCTTACATTTTGAAAGTGCTACACCAAGTCTGAGCTACATGAATCTTATTACCATTACTGGGAAATGAGGAGCTAAAGCTCCATGTGCAGCATGGAGAACATAAGATGTGGGCTGAACAGCCATGAGAGAAGAAACCTAGGAACAGCCCAGCCTAGAAAGAAGGCTTGGGCTGAACTTTATGTTACCTGATTGTTAATACATTAACCAAGCGAAACCCTAGGAAGGGACTGAGTTTTGACAGTATGTGAGGACTGCTTTAGAGCAGGATGGGAAAAATATCTGCTCACAGACCTTTTATGAGGTGAAGAATCAGCTGAGAGGAGAAGCAGGAGGAAAAGCTCCAAAACTATCACACCGCAGGCTGAAAAGTGATTTTTAAACCACCCTTCTGCTGACCTAAGATCTCCCTCCCCTTGTCAAACTCACAGCAAGATATGGTTTCACCAGTAGATTGTTCATACTCTTCAGTAAAACACACTGA
This sequence comes from Chelonoidis abingdonii, assembly GCF_003597395.2. Classification (NCBI taxonomy): domain Eukaryota; kingdom Metazoa; phylum Chordata; order Testudines; family Testudinidae; genus Chelonoidis; species Chelonoidis abingdonii. The sequence continues at coordinate 15,612,813 of NC_133786.1, read as the reverse complement.
ATGTCGCAATTAGCAAAATGCATGGTGGGGTTGCACTGTTTATTGACAGAACAAATGCAATTGTGTACACACAATTCGGAAGCCTGTGAGAAAAGAGGTAGATGTTAAAACACGGGGCTCATCAAGCCATGCATGCAAAGAAACCCATGAATGTTTAACTCGGAGGTGGAAATGTAAACAACATGTTGCACATTTAACTGTATTCTGCTTTGAATCTATTATTTGATCAACACTTCTCACCTCACTCTTCCTTCCATGCTTGTTTGGAAGAAGACGGCAGAACAGGCAATGGGAGGTGGGAGAGAAAAGGAAAAGAGGTCAAATTCCCATCTCTTCAATTCTCTTGAAATGGTTCTTCACCATATTCCTTTACGCTTTTGATACAAAAGCAAATTTTGATTAACGTAAAGAGGCTAATGCCATTATCATAGTTAGATAGCATGTTCAAAGCAGAACAAACCTAATTATGCTACTATTCTGATGTAGCATTTTCTTACTGTTTTTTAGAATTACTACTATCATTTCATGTAGAAATCACAAAGCTTCAGCTTCAGGAACCGTGGATAAGAAGTGGACGCAGCCTCGCTTATCACTGCACGAATTGTTTATCCAAATGTTAAAGCTCAGAGTCAAATTTAAAAAAGCAACGGGAACATGTTTAAACGTATACAGCCTGAATCACTAAGAGCTGCCAACGAAAATGCACTTTATAGCCTATTAAAATCAGAAAGCTTTTTAAAGTAAATGCTCTTTTACAAATGGGTGAGAATAGCAAACAGTCTATGAAAATTACTTAACAGATTCTTAGCCAGTCATGGGTAACTCCTTAAAATCTGAAGGTCACAGTATTTCACTGCAAATGGAGGCCGAAACACTGCTCTCCAGCAATAGATCTGACTCCCACTGAAGCCTGTGGGAGTTGCGTGGGCACACAGGAAGCAGGATCAATCAAAATTACTGGACAAGAGACTGAAATATTTGGGTGAAGTTCATCCCTGTACAGAGGGGTCACCAAAAGTGTCTATGCACCATTTTAGTCCCCAACCCAGTACACAGGAACAGAATAAGGCCTATGCACTTACAGGGGTTAAGTCAGACTGAAGTGGTGCAGAGACCCTTCCGCACACAGGTGAGTTTCACCCTTACCAATGTATAGCTGTCATTGACATCAATGAGGGAGATGTAGCTGTGGAGAGAGTACAAAGGCAGAACTGGGAAAATTTTACACTGTGGAAAACAAGAGAACAGAATCATCATCAGCTTTTCTGGGTAAAATGTAGAAGGTTCAAAATTTAAATGACAAAATTCTGACCTTAGCACAAAAATCATGAAACTGCACAGCGTAAACTTTTGGCTCTCAGATGCCCAGATTAAGTTTTCCCTTAGGAAATTTTCTCTCTTCACTCACACGATCTGTAATATCCCATCACTCAGGGATCCTGAACAAAATATTTCTATTAAAGGTATCTAATCAGGATGGATTAGAATCTTTACAACAGCTTCTAATACAAAATGTTTGATCAATGGGACTATTTTGAGGATCTAATTTTGCATTTCATAACTTAAATTTCATTTCAGAAATAGGAACTTTCAGTGAGCGCCTCACTCAGCCCATGACTAGAAAGCCAAGAATCCTGTATAAGAATTTTTCCAGCCTTTCTAAGGCTCTTATGAAGAAACCAAGATTGTCCACGAGCAACCCTTAAAAACGTTAGCTTTGACAAGAGAAAGAATTGCTTTCATTTCATTTTGCAGGAAGAATGAGCTAGTCTCTAAAACAGGTCCAGAAATCCCAGCTCTTGGGTTCTGTTCACCAGTGTGATGCTGATTTTCTGCAAAAACTTGAGAAAATGGCTTAATTGCTCTGTGCCCCACTCTCCCAATCTGTGACACTGGAACAGTAACACTCAGCCACCTCAAAGGGTGGATAGGTGATGTAACTAAATTAATTACCTGCTTAAAAGCCATTGGAAATTCTCTGGTGAAAGATGCTACCAAAGTATAGGTATTATTACAGTATTTATAGGTGGTTTCTATATGAACATCAGAACATGATTCCATGCTCTGAACTATGATGCACAACTCTAGCTGATGCTGCAATTTTAAAAGCACTCCACGGAAAAAAAAAATTCAGGAGAAGCTGCACTGTCTACTAGCTAGGGCCATGTTCAAATCCTCAGACGAATGCAAAGTGTGAAAGACTCAAAGCTATCTGGAAATTGAAATGAATGCTAGTTGCTCCAACACCAGTTAATTTAGACTCTTTCGAACTACACACAAACTTGCTTTCTATAGAACAACTAAGCAGAACAACCGCATTCCCGGGTGCAGAATACATTAAGCTATTTTTATGTGACCTTGCCAAAGTAGGTTCCAGTGACCGACATGATCTAGCATTGTTCAGTGTTCATTTGAATGATGCGTCAGTCGTGTTCTCTGTGCATAACGCCTATCTGCTTTTGTTACTTTTTATGAAAGGTTTAATTGAATTGCTTATTAAAACTGCTTAAAATAAAACCACCTTATTTGAAAGATCTCACTAGCTTGAGTCCAGATCAATTAGCAAACTCTGTACCAGTTGATGAAAAGTAACAAGTCACTATCGGATTATAGGTAACAACTATTCACAATAGCAAGGCAACTGAACCTCAAGGTATAGGGTTTTTAAAATAAAACACTCCAAATGACATTTCCATGCTAAGAAGCCACAGCTTTGCACTAAACAAAGAAAAAAGACTCAGATGAAGAACCTCTCCGTTGTTATCTTGCAAATTAGATTTCTTTAATTAAAAAAAAAATCAGGGAAGTGGTACCCGGGGTTTTCACATTCTAAGGATTAAATAGTCTTAAAAGCATGACACTGAGCCATTGGAGAACAGCAGTGAGGTGCTACAGATTCGCCACATGGAAAGCTAGAACTGGAACAGCAGGGGTGCTACAGACCAGAATTCTAAGGTGCACTGGCAGAGCTGTGGGGAGACCCAGAACCTGCATAGCAGGGATCACTGCAGCAACAAGAGATTGAATGATAAACGCCATCACCTAGCTAGCTCTGATCCAGCACTTTTCAACCACAGATATCAAAGAGCTTTACAAAGGAAGTCCGTGTTATCCTCGTTTTACAGAAGGGGAAGCTGAGGCTCAAAGCGGGGACATGACTTGCCTACTGTCATGCGGCAGGGCCAAGAACAGAACCTAGGTCTCCTGAGCCCCAGTCCAGTGTGCTAGCCACTACTAGCATCATTGCATGTTGCAAGCTTACACTGTGGGCCACACAATCTGCTGGTGTAAAATGCTACAGGTCCATTAAATGGAATGCCAACAATTTACACTGGAAGAGAATTTGGCCCTGCATCTGCATATGCTATGAGATCAATTCCTGCCATGAAACGCTTGATCGCTGTAAGCTGCATGCAAAAGTGGTATCTATACCAAAAATATTAGAATCTCGTTTTGGAGATAAACTCGGTGACAAAAAAAAAAAAAAAGTCCCAAGAAAACACAAAGTTATTTCAGAGCTTATCTATTAAGAGTGAAAACCCAGCGTCATTCAAGCCAATGTGAATTTTGCCACTGAGTTCAATGGCATAAGATTTCATCCTAACTGCAGTGACAGTATCAAAGACAAAACATCCCAGACATCATCTGTAGTACCCTGGTTTGACTAAGAGCTCCTGCCCTTCTGTACGAACTTATGGTTCCAACATCCTCCCAAATTATCAATGAATGTAACATTGACTAGATATTGTTTAAATGAAGTACCCACTGAGCGTACCGATGGACACCCTTCCCCAATCTAACGCCATATGCTTGACAAAACATTAAAAAGTAATAATTTTTTTTAAAGACTCTATTACACTCTTTTCATTTTTTTAAAAAATTTCACATTAATTGACATCAAATATGAAAATTGTATTGAAAATAAATCTGTAAAAATAATGACCTACTATCTGAAATAAGTTAACTCCATTTCTTGAAAGTGACTCAATTTCAAGTTGATGGCATTCCATTCATGCTTATGCATTACCTGGGCACACTCAGACTTTCAAAGAACACAATGCAATACTTTTGTGCATGTAAATCATTATGCCATGCTAAAATTTAACTAGAGTTTAAAATAAAATGAAAAAAGAGTAATTTTCAGGCTTTCATGTGTTTGGATTGACAGCCTCAGAGTAGCTGAATGAACGTATTTATACTGAAAATTGATTAGGGGACGATGTGTGTGTTTTTCAAGAAGAAGATTCTCTCTTTAGAACCATTTCTATATTGTTGGTAAAACTAATTGTCCAAAACATCAAAACTCCATCATTATTGTCTATCAGGTAAAATTGCCATTTTATAAACTGCTTTTTTCCTCCCCAAATGTGTACAGATTTATTGACTCAAAACTGTCAGCCACAACAATTTCTATGTATAATTTTCTATTCCTATTCATATAAGGAAAACATAACTCAAGTGCTCTCCTTTCAGCTTACTGCTTAGAATAAGAATCACACCCCAATCCAGCAAGTCACGTGTATGACTGAAACTGTGGGCAGCTGCTGCCAGGTAAGAAGGTGCACCACTGAACTGGAAGGAACTCCCAGCCTGCATTGACAGGGAGCAAACTGCAGTGTACAGCAGGCTCTGTTGTGTTACAATTATGGAACAGTGCAACAAAATTCTTGTGGCTCTAATGCAAAAAACCGAACCAGACAGCTAGAGATGCTATTTGTTTTGGACTTTAGCAAACAGGAAAATACTCCAGAGGATTCTCTGAGGGGCTCATATAGATAGTCCTCCATGATTCAGGTTGTTCAATAGGCTTTGCTGCAGCAGGTCTGGTAACGGTGCTAGAGGAATGGTGGTCCAAACAAGGACCTTCACAGCCTGAACGAAGTGTGTGAAATGAACCCTCTTGCCCTGCCCTTATTCGAATTCCGGATTATTGAAGGCTATGGAAGGAACGCACGTACCAGCTGCAAGTGCCAGCTGACTTACACAGCACGCACAGCCCTGGCCCCAGAATCTTTCTAGCATTCAGCCTTGCCTGGCAGCACCCTTGACACCACCAGCTAGGAAAACCTCCATGCGCAACTGACCCATCTTAAGTGTGGAGACTCACAAGGTCTCCCAGACAGATGCACAAGTCCTCTTCTCTCCCAGAACTCAAGGGGAACGACATCTCTATGGGGCCATTACTTCCTCTCCTTCCCACTCCCACATGCTGGTGGATAAAGGTTTTGGCTCCACCTCCAACAAAGCAGCCAGGACAGCTAAGGCACTGCCCCACGGGCAGTAATCTATACCAGCCCTATAGCTGGCTCAGATTACTCCCTTAACAATGCAAACAGGGAGCCAGGAACCACTATGTAACTGAGTCACGTTATGGTTCCTGGTCTGCTCCTGTGGCAGTAATCTATCCCTAGCCGTATGATGCAAAGCCACAATCCAACCCTTACTGTTTTATATTATGTTTGTAGGCTAATGTATTAATTTAAAATATTTGTTCCTCTCACTTGGAATTTGAATCTTGCCCAGATGCCATGATGATGGGCATCCCATGCAGCTCTATAAATAATTAATAAAGCTATAAGAGAGCACATACATTTTTAACATCAATATCTTGGCATGTTTGCTTCAGCTATAAAACTCTGACCCACACTTGGTAAGTGGTTCCCATTACTGAAATCATAACTGAACAGACAGTGAGCAGAGAGAGATATATTACTATCCTTTCATAGCACAAATAACTCTCATTCATAGTACAGCACAAAGTCCTTTCAGAATCCAGACAATGGGGGTTTTGGGGAGAGGTGAAGGGGTAAAATCTTTTAGGAAATAAAGGAATTACCCAAACAAGATGTAAAAAAAGTAACAGAATAATCTGTCATTTCATGTTTGTATAGAAGGAGATCTTTTAGCTGAAGACTCAAATTCACTATATTTTCCTCCTCAAGTAAAATGTATTGGTGTCTCAGGCCTGGTCTACACTACGCGTTTAAATCGATTTAAAGAGCATTAAATCGATTTAACGCTGTACCCGTCCACACTACAACGCCCTTTATGTCAATATAAAGGGCTCTTTAAATCGATTTCTGTACTCCACCTCGACGAGAGGAGTAGCGCTAAATTCGATATTAACAGTTCGGATTATGGTTAGTGTGGACGGAAATCGACATTATTGGCCTCCGGGCGGTATCCCACAGTGCACGGTGGAGAAGTACCCAACAGATTGTAGAAAAGTAGACAGAAGAAGATCTGTGCATGGTCATGTTGTATAGTAGAGATCTTTAGCGTGAAGACGCTCAAATTCACTATATTGTCCTCCTCAATAAAGATGGAGGGGTCTCAGCCGTGGCTACACTACCGCGTTGAAATGCGATGTAATAGAGGCATTATAATCGAATTTAAACGAGGAGACTGTAGAACCCGTCCATCACTACAACGCCCGGTAGTCAATATCAGGCGCCTTTGAAAGTTGGACTTTCTGTACTCCATCCCGACGATGGAGGAGTACGCGAAAAGTATCGATATGAAACTAGGCGGGTCGGATGATGGTTGAGTGTGGAGGGAAATCGGACATTGAATTCAGCCTCCGGCGGGATTCGCCCAATTGCAACCACTTGACCGGTCGGACAGGGAAGCTGAATCGTCGGAAAGCAGCGCGCTAGGTAAACAGGGAAGGAGAGCCCTGCGAACTTTGAATACCGGCTACTTGCGTCGGCGAGCGTGGAGCTCTGATCAGCAGGTGCGAGCAGTCATCAAACCCAAAAAGAGTCCAGCATGGACCGTACTTGGGAGATACTGATCTGAGTCGCTTTATGGGGAGACAATCTGTTGCAGACAGAGCCCGTTCACGAACACGAAATGCCATAAGGGTCGAGAAAATCTCCAGCTACAGCAGCGCTGTGTGAAAGGCGTCACGGAAGACTAAGGGACTCAAATGGATACTCATGGAGGAGGGAAAGGGTACTGAGGTGCGACCTCGCGCTATCTCACACACAGCAAGTCTCTGAAAAGTAGTTGCATTCTTGCTGAGCTCCCCGCAGAGGCTGTAGGCAACACAGTACGGCGTGGTTCAGGAATAGTCCTCAGGTTCCCACCGACAGTGGCGGACAACACCATGTGGAAGGAAAAGGGAAAGAAATTCAGTTCCTTGAACTCTTTTCGAGTGTCACAGGCTATGTGTACTGATGCTGCGGTTAGACGCGACTGAGCACTGGCGAAGCAGCAGTCGAAGACGCAGGATCTCGCTCCTACTCGCCGCAGCTCCCGTGGAGACGGTGCAGTAGGTACAGGTAACGTCCTCATGAACCCCATCGCCTGATATATTTGCCTCATGTATGAGTGAATGAAATTCCTGGTTACTCCCAGTAGACGATAGGACGAACGCTAATGAAGCACTTCATTATGAGGCAACTGGGGGCTTCAGCCTCCGCCCTTTGCGGTGTAAAGAAAAGATTCTGTACTGCCTGGACTGTCATTAGGGCCCCGGGTGATGCTGCCGCCCCCTCATTTTATCTCACTAACAAGTTGTCTGTTCTTATTCCTGCATTCTTTATAAGTTCATGACACAAATGGGGGGGACACTGCCACGGTACCCCAGGAAGGTTGGGGGAGGGAGGGAGAGCAACAGGGTGGGGTTTTGGCGAGGGGCACCTCCCTGTGAATACCTGAACACGGAGCAGGCTGGTGCGCTGATACACGGCCTAACACCTGTGCCCCTGTATTCTAGCAGGACTGACTCTATTTTTTAGAAACCATAAGGAGGGATTGACTCAGTCCTAAGTGAGTCAATCCCAATTTTGCTTTTAGTCGCCCCGGCCGATTTTCCCGCCAGGCACTGATGATTCGCAGGCGGACAGTACAGAGGGGAAGAGAATAACCGTGCATCGTCATCTGCCAAGTTTTCCGCGAGAGAGCGGTACAGAACGACCCGGGAACAGGGCGCGGCTTCAGGCAGAAAGCGTGAGATGCGCGTGTAGCGCTGGACGCATCGTCCCTTTGGCGCCGCAGGCAATCCAAGTAGGCACATACAGTCGCACACAACACACAGAGAAGCGTGAACGGACTCCATGGTGTGTCGGGGCATGCGCGGGCTGGGATTGGTTATGGGGTGTTCGGTGTCCTGATGTGTCGTCTGCCAGGCCATCCAGGGGAAAGAACCGGCGAACGAGCCAATGGATCGTCAGCAGGATGTTCTTGCCGGAGGACAGGAATGACGACGACATTTACGCCAGAACCCCCCGTGAACAATTAAGATTCAACCTGACAGTTCCAAGGGCGGGGAACTCGCGAATATGGGATAGGCTACGGAAGTGCTACCCACAATGCAACGCTTCAGAAATCGATGTTAGCCTCGGAGCATGAACGCACAACGCCGAATTACTGTGCCTAGTGTGGCCGCATGAAATCGAAATTATAATATCAGTTTTATAAAACTGATTTTAGCAAATTCGATTTTATCCCGTAGTGTAGACGTGACCTCAGACTATTTTGCATTATCAAGGAAGAAATGTTTTACTTCAGACAGCTGCCTAGCCAGTGCAGTATCAGTAGAAATGGTGGATTGAGAATTGAGAGAGGAGGAAAATATATGCTGCTACCACAGCATGTCATCCCATAAAGTGTTCAATGCATCAACCCCCAAATGACTTCAGTGGGAGGCGAGGGCACTCAGCTTCTCTCAGGATTGGGGCCTGACTAGCAGAGAAATCACAGTGGAGAGAGAACACCCACATATGTTTAATAAAATGAAACACAAAACACATCCTATGTGATGCACTTTGAAAGCAGATCTATTCCTGAAACACAAAAAAGCCATAGTATTAATATATGAAAAAGCACTGCACCAAAATGAAAGGTTTTCTGTAAGAAACAGAATATTAAGTCCCCAATCTACTAACTTGATAGGCTGACCTCGCCTCTGGATGTGTCCCAGGAAAGCACTGCTTTGAAGTCAGACACATACCGACATACTAAAGTGCGTTTAGTGGGGTTTTCAAAAACATTTAACTAATTAGCAGCAGAAGTCCTCAGTGGGTTCTCTTCCAGCATGAGGATGGACACAAATACGTTCTTAAGTGCTTTCCTGAATCAAGGCCTAAAGAACTGAGTATGAGGCTTATAGTACAGGACTAGTTCTTGAAGCTGCATGAGGTGCTCAACATGGTCCAGGAGAGGACAGATGCTTCCCTGGGAGCAGCAGACTTGCAAACCCTAGAAAAGGTAACATTCCCTCCTTCATATAGCATTAGTCCTCCTTTCAGTGCACGTCCTACGTCATCAAAACCACCATGCATGTCCAAACAGTAAGGCTGTTTTTTAATCATCAGATATTAATATCAGACAGCTGCTTAACAATAAACATTTGGTTATTTGCTCACTAAGGTTCTGGTCTTGTTTGGGGTTTTTTTGTTTTTTTTTCCTTTTAACTGAAGGACTCATACAGCATAAGGAATTAAAATCAATATGCTAATTCTGTTAGTATGATAGAAACATTAATTACCAATGGTTTCTCTTCCAAACAGCTTTTTCAGTTAATTAAGTTACCCTACCACATTTCAGATTTAGAATCAATAGGAAGTCATATATATTGTATATTTTTACCTAAATAATTACACAGCAGTCCTCTTACTATGAAAAAAAGGACATAATGCATTCCCATTATCTCAGGGCTCTCTTTATAAGTTTTGTCAATAAAACATCCCAGCTAAGTAGCTTCACATCTCATTGCTCCAATTGTTGATGTGGTAAGCGAATATATTTCACTGATGAAAGTCTAAAACACTGTGATGTCCTTTTCATCCAGAAGCAATGATTGCTTCTACATTAGTTTATCGTAGACTGGGGATGAACAATTAAGACAAATTTAATCAAAGCAAGAGAAGACATAATAGTAAATCGTGACAGTTGTGTCAAATTATGAATGAGTACATTTCACAACAGAACCACCACCACATCTTCATGATCAAATTAGCCCTGTGAAGTTGCTTACTTGGACAATTAAGCAGCATGATGAAAAGGTTTGTTCTGAAATATCAATATACAACTCTACCCTAATATAACGCGACCTGATACAACACAAATTCGGATAGAATGCAGTAAAGCAGCGCTCCGGGGGTGGGGGGGTGCTGCGCACTCTGGCAGATCAAAGCAAGTTCGATACAATACAGTTTCACCTGTAACGCGGTAAGATTTCTTGGCTCCCGAGGACAGTGTTATATCGAAGTAGAGGTGTACATTACATGTATTTATAATAAACAGCTCATCCCTTGTGATCTTATGCAAGCCTAGTACAGTCTATTAAATGCAGCAAAGAATATTAACAGCATGTTGTGAGTACAGAGGAAAGGTTGTTTAGTATTACAAAACAGATTGTGTATTGAAGCAATTTTCCAGGTGCAGCACAAAACAAAATACTCCTGCCTTTATCACAAGGAAAAGCAGATTTGGGGGTCTTGAAACAAGTCAATTTCCCACAGATAAAGAAATCAGTGACAGAGGCAGGATATTATGTATTAATGTATTTATTTACAAAGTGTACACCGGGGTAGGTAACCTATGGCAGGCGTGCCGAAAGCGGCACGCGAGCTGATTTTCAGTGGCACTCACACTGCCCGGGTCCTGGCCCCCAGTCCTGGGGGCTCTACATTTTAATTTTAAATGCAGCTTCTTAAACATGTTAAAAACCTTATTTACTTTACATACAACAATAGTTTAGTTACATATTATAGACTTGTAGAAAGAGACCTTCTAAAAACGTTAAAATGTATTACTGGCACGTGAAACCTTAAATTAGAGTGGATAAATGTAGACTCGGCACAGCACTTCTGAAAGGTTGCCGACCCCTGGTGTACACCATCCCTCTTTGTCAGGAACAGAGGTGGTCAAATCTGCACACTGGCAACTTCTCATCCAAGACACCACTGCTCTGCTAGACAGCATCACCACCCTTTGTCATTTTGCATCTTTTAATTTATAAATGGTTAGGATCACTGTTCCTTTCTATTGCCCAAACCCCTGCATTTTCGATCAGGGAGAACAGAGACATAAATTTTATACATTACTCCACCACCTATACCTTGACAATACAATCAGACAAAAATTCCGGGCTACAGCTCACCAGCCCTTCTCTCTTCATCTACTGTACCTTATAGCAGTGTGCAGTGGGGCATGGTGTATAAGACAATGCTTGGAATCCCTACCTCCAGCTACACACACAATGACTTTCAGTGCTGTGTTCATTTGAGACATATGTTCTATTACTGGTGCGATGAAAAGAGAAAGAAAAAAAAATCTACCCCCAACCAGAGCTCTTTATGAAGAAGCTACAGATTCCATGATGTCCACTAAGAATTGTTTTGAACAATCTATTTGATGTGGAAGGTGCTCAGATTGTACAATAATGGGTGGGAGTATATGATAGGTAGATACATAGGACAAAGAACTTGAGAAAAAACAAACATATTGCAAGAAACAATCCTTCAGTGGCCCACAGGGAATGGACTAAATGTGACCTAAGTGGCTTTTTCCACTCTCAATTTCTATAGTCACATATAAACAAGGCTATAACACATACCAAATAAAAAGATCAATGAAATTTTAATGGAAAGCAATATGAAGTTGCATGAATACATAAATAAACAAACCCTTCTCAAGGGACTGAGCCCACAAATGGCAAGTTTCAACATCTCCAAAAGAGTGTTTAAAATGGAAATCCTGCTATAACCCTGGCTGTGGGGCATGATCAGAGATGCCAATTTCTCTACAAACTAATCCTCAGACTTGCAGACTTCTCCATTTGTATATTATTGAAATATTAATGCTTTATTTACTATGAGTTTCGAACTGCAAGGACGATTATGAAAAGCGAAAAATGGAGGGAAAATAAGAATGTAATTTTTATGATAGGTAAATCTTGTAACGAAAAGACAGTACTGAAGAGACCTGGACTTCGCATTGCAAGAAAATATCATGCTGAGTGGGGAAACAGCTGCAGAAGAAACTCTATGAGATGACTGGCAGATTAAAGACACAGCCAAGCTAACAGAGATTTACAAGGCAAATCAGAATTATATTGTGCTTCTAGAAGATATTACCTAATTCTCCCTTGGAGTAGAAATGTGTTTTGAATTGCTCTAGTTAACCAATTAGTAATTCATAAGATCTGACATAATACAAATCAATTCATTTGTACCACTTGGCGGTCTGTAAGCAAGTAACATAACCCATGTTTTCCTACATTACAGAGGTCTGTTATTAACAGCAGCATGGAGAAATGTGACTGCATGCAGCACAGGGAACATCGTTGCATGGGGGAAAACCCAAGTTCCAACACGAGGACATGACAGAGGAGCTAGGTTTAACAAATGATCTTCTAATCAAGATGGTACAGAATTTCACTCCATCTGGGCCCCACTCTCCTCTATAGAATTTATTCTCATGTGGTGTTTCCTGTGTGGGAATATACTCCTCCCCAGTGGAGGAAGTTGGGGCACCATTCAGTTAATCTCTTAAAATCTAATCACAGGGGGCAAGGGCCAGCTGCATGGATTTCTTTTGTCTCTGCTGTCCAACCCCATCAGTTCCTGCCACCCTCTGAAAGCACAGTGAAGGAAGCAGTTTGGCCATGGGGATGAATCTAGAAGAGGCCAGTCCGCTCTTCCCACTCCACCTCCAGGCTCAGTTGCCCCTGCAGAGGGGTTTCCAAAAGGCTGGAAGTGTTAAAAAGAAAAGTATTCTAATGGATGCAGGCAAAGACAGCAGTAAGGGCTCCATGTTAGGGAACAATTTTTGGCTCTCTCTTAAAACATGGGGGTGCATAGGGGTGATTTCTCATACAGATTTCACCACAGCCCACTGAACTGCACAGGAATTTGGATAAGGCCTTAAGTCAGATAGCGAGGTAGATATACATACAGAAACACTAAGGGCCAGGTTCTGCTATCCTTATGTTGAGCAGTCCCTTATTCTGCAAGTGGAGTCCTAGAATTGTAACTAATACAAGGAAACCAGTGCAACAGCACTTGCTGGGAATGCAATCCTCTGTATGTTGAGATTTATTTCAGTGGGACTAGTCACAGAGTGAAGTGCTACTCAACACAAGAAAAGCGGGCAAAATCTGGCTCTAAAAAGACAGCTAAAAGGTGTTGCTATCAATGCAATAAAAAAAATGTTCACAACGCTGAAAATTTTTTTTTTTAATTGATTGGCACTTCTATATGGGATTTCAGCCTGGAAGGAAACCTATTTTAAATTAGCCCAACCTACAAATACCTTAAAAAGTCGTCTCCAGTGCTTACATTTTAACGTCCCCTTTAAACACACGGACGTGCACATTTGTATTACAGGAAAATGATTGAGAACTTTGTTATCCTTTATACATAGCGATTCCTTGAAATCTTTTAGACTAACGTGATTTATAGGGGAAAACACAATTTTGTTCAGAGCAGCAATAAGCAAAGAAGGTAAGAAACAAACCAGGCGATAATAAACATAATCATATGCACATACATCTGTTATGGCTGCCAATAAAGCACCCCGTCATCTCAGCAAATACTACAATAGTAGATTGACATGTACAACGTTCTGTGTCTGTACAGTGCCTAGCACCAAGGTGCTAAGAAAACACATACATAATAATAATTAATAGTGCTGTTAAAACAGCCTTATGCACTGTTTGAAAATATCTGCCATTCCCCTAACTCTCTAAACTGTACACGCATCCTTCTGAAACCAACAGTTTGAAGGAAGGCTGTGGAAATTTTCCTGGTCTGCTAAAGTAACATTAGACGTGATGAATTTTTAAAACCAAACAAAAACCCCACTAGCTTCTGTTGCAATAGCTTGACATGTTTTCCCTCGATAGGGCAAGAATCACAACTGTGTGACCAACTGTGTAGAAGTCAGGGTTGAGATAGAAAAGCTCCTAGGCTGCTTTGAAAATCTCAATCCAAAGATATAAACTTTGGAAAACTGGAGTTAATGGGTAACGTTATGAAAAGCATCGAAGTGGCTTAACAGCCTAAATCGCTTACTTTCAGTGGAGCTTAGGCTTCTCAATCACTTAGGCACTTTTGAAAATGTTATTCTAAAACAAATATACTGAAGAGTCAAGCCCATGCTCCTGATTCCTGCAGAACACACACTAGAACAAGTGGCTCCTACTTTTTCTTAACCCCATTGCTCAACACAGGGTCAGGCTCTGGCCTCACTTCACAATAATTTGGGAGTAACTGCCCTGAAGTCAATGTAAAACTGTCCAGAGATCAGAATCAGACCATATGGGTCAGAGTCTCATTTACACTAATGCCCCTTTACACTGCTCTAGCAGGGAACAAGAGCCTTAAAGTGAGCATAAATTATATTTATACTGACTCAAAGGTCTCTTGACACTTCCTTAGAAAAGTGATAGGGTCTTACTGTAAATGAGACTCAAGCCCTGTACCTCTTTGCTTCACACTGTACTAAGCTTGTTCCTACACAATAATGTCTGCAGGATAATATTTAGCACTTACAAGCATTCAGAACCAATCATACCCACAAACAAACCGTTAACTGTTCGATAGTCAATCAAAATGCTGTATTATTCTATCACAAGACTTGCAGTAATTTCTGAACAGACATGGCACCACTGTAGTGTCTTCCTTTTCAGAGGAAGGTCTAGGTCACTGGTTCTCAACCAAGGGTATGGGACCCTCTGGGGGGCTGCCAAGCAGGGCCAGTGTTACTCATCGAGGCCCAGGGCAGAAAGCTGAAGGCCTAGCGCAAGGGGCTGAAGCCTAGGGCCCTGAGCCCTGCCACCTGGGACTGAAGCCAAAGCCTGAGCAATGTAGCTTCCTGGGGGGCCCTGTGGCATGGGGCCCCAGGCAATTGCCCTGCTTGCTACCCTCTAAAGCCAGTCCTGGCTTTTACAGGGAGAAAACTAGTTGTTGAGGCACAGGTGAGCCATGGAGTTTTTATGGCATGTTGTGTAAAGACTATTACTTTACACAAAGAGGAATGTCGTGTAAAGACTGTTACTTTACACAAAGAGGAAACAGAACTATCTACACTTTCCAACATTAAATGCAGTGAGGATTTTCTAAATTCAAAGTTTACTGGACAGAGATTAAGTTAATAAATGAGACCTGTTTACTGGACAGAGATTAAGTTAATAAATGAGACCTGTTTCCATTGAAATGGTACCCAGAACATGACAAAGCTGAGACTTTTAGAGCCTCAGTCCACAAAAAGAGTAGCAGATAAACAACTTTGTAACAATATGAATTTTAAGATCAAGTTTCATCTGTGCCACTCAGTACAAATAGCTGATTGATATTACAGAAAACTAAGCCTTAGGAAACTAAAATAGCATGGGGCCATGCTATTAAACACTGCTCCACATAATTCAATGCTACAATGCAAAAATATTACCCAACATAGAATATGCTTTTCTGGACTGGGACTTAGGGGACCTGGTTTCTGTTCTTCCCAGTCCTGTCACTGACTGTTGCGGGCTCTTATCTCTTTGTGCCTCTGCTTCTGCTCCATCCTTTATCTGTCATACTGTAAACTCACTGGGGATACCATCTACTTCCATGGGCCCTCGACAACTAGAGTGTCTACTGTAGACAAATATTTATTCATAACAACCAACAACAAAAAATGGATAACACAGGTGACATGCAGAATTGTACATCATGCTGAAAATACAAGTAACCAACAACCACATTAAGAGATGTATCTGGAAGAAAAAAATCACTGAATTTGTGTGTATCTGACAGAACATCAATAAAAATCAAATTTGCGTCTATTAAAGACACTAGGCATTTATAAACGTGTCAAACAGACTACTCAAAGGGCTGTGTGCTGGCATTGTTAGAAACCAACAGATGCAAAAATAGATTTCACCACACAGTGAGGTAGAAGACTAAGGGAAAAAATGAATCTCGATTTTGCATGTGATGGTACATTTTCATAGTGGTCAAATTTATTCTTAGTTTCACGGTTCAGTTTTCCCATAAATACCCATAAACGTATCACTAGAAAGAAGAACCACCACCTAAACATTTAAGGAGCTGGCACTTTATATTTTCTCCTCTTTCTTTCGGTGCAGAGAAGAAAATATTTAGGTGGCCGATGTATGTCATCCAAGAGCCTCTGTCTGCAATCATCTGTATGAAAGTTCACGCAGCCCTAACTCCCTGCTACATAGAACAAAATGGTGCTGATCCAAAGAGGAGCACTGATGAGTAACTCACTCCTCTGCCCCAGCCCTGAGCAGCATTTCACATACCGACAACAGAGATATTTGCATCTGTCTTCCAGTGATTATCATTGTTTGCTCACCTTTCACTGAGATCTAGCAAAGGTATCTGAATAAAATGCAGAGATGTGGGACTGGAAAGCATTCAGAGTATGTCTCCAAGGCAGAAAAAAAAAACTCTATAGCAGCAAGTCTCAGAGCTCAAGTCGACAGACTCAGACTCACACTACAACATAACAAATAGCTGTATAGACATTTGGGCTCAGGCTGCAGCTCGCTCTAGGCAGCAGAATTCTAGGTGACTATATTCCCAGAGGCTGCAGTAGGAGGCAACCAAAACAGTAATTTAGTTGGAGGATAAAAGAAAAGTAAACCCTCCATCTAAAGTCTCAGATCTTCTCTTTACTTTTTCTGCCATGCTTTACTTTCATGCTTTAGAAAGAAACCCTAAAACCAGCATGTATTGATTTCCAACAATTAGACGCCACATTTCAAAAAGGTTTAGTTAAACTGAGGAATGGCAAAAATTTGCAATTACTCTGGAGTCTCCTTATTTACCTCTACAGTAAGAGGGTCGCTTTCAAAAATGAAGGGGTTTTAGCCCATTACAATGAATGGGAGTCCCATGTCTAAACTTTCAAAACAAAATATAAACAGCAGGACGTTCTGTACCATAAACAGGACTGAGGAATCTATAATCGTGTGATTTGTATACTGTATTTGATTTTTAAAGACTCATACTAATGCACAGATGAAATAAAAAATAAATGTCACTGATGTTCACTGTATTTTATATTTTTCCACAACAAAGATATAACCAAATCTGTCTGCATGACACAAAAAAATCCTACTAAACTCTAACTCCAAGGACTAGAAAGGATTAAAGTTACAGAAGCAGATCCTCAGCTGGTGTAAAGTGTCATAGCTACAATGACTTCCCCATAATCCTCCTGTACATATCTACATTTCTATTCTGAGACTACAAAGTCCCAACACTAATGGTGAGGAAAGACAGATGTATGGCTGAATATATAACCAATACTGTGTGCAATTTTAAAAATGCTTTGAAAGATTAATGAATTCATTCGTGCAATAAATACCACGTGACCGATTTCCACAGCCAAGGACACATTATTTGAATCTCCTTAGCTCTATCATTTAATGCCATAAACTGCACACACTAAAACTGGGGACTGGATTCATCACTTTGGTATGCCAGCTTTATGTTAGTGTAACTCCACTGTGATTGCGATAATGTTATGATGGCATAAAACTAGTGTGAGAATCAGGCCTGTCAGTGTTTTAAGGATTTTGAGGCCAGATCATTGGCTGGCATATGTCACCATAGCTCTAGGTCAGAGATGGGCAAACTACGACCCTCCTGCCCGGCCCCTGAGCTCCTGGCCAGGAGGCTGCCCCCAGCCCCTCTCCTGCTGTTCCCTCTCCCCCGGAGCCTCAGCTCACTGTGCCACCAGTGCAATGCTCTGGGCAATGTTCAGCGAGCTCTTGCAGGGCAGCGCAGCTGCAGAGCCGCGGCCTGATCCTGTGCGCAGTCCTGGCATGACTGACTCCATTTGGGCAGTGCGGCTGCCTGTCCTGCTGCTCCGGAGGGCACAGCTCTACCACCACCAGCCATCGGTGCTCCAGGCAGCACGGTCCCCAGGGGGCAGCCAGGAAAGGGGGAGTTGAATGGGGTGGGGGGCAGTTGGGGATAGGGAACAAGGTGGGTTAGATAGGGCAGAAGTCCCAGGGGGCCTTCAGGAGGTGAGAAGCAGTAGGGGCTGGGGCATGCCTGGTTATTTGGGAATGCACAGCTTCTGCTAACCGGCCCTCCATACAAAATCCGATGCGGCCTTTAGGCCAAAAAGTTTACCCACCCCTGCTCTACTAACTTCAGTGGAGGAAAGCCAAAGTATTCCAACTGAAGACCTGACCCTTTGTATCTAAATGTACACTTAAATATTTAATGTGGGAACTTTATTAACTGGATTTTACCTGCTGTAACATGTCTAAAAATGAAAGAGCTTTGTTACATTCGGTACAAATTAATACAAATTTATCCCAGGGACAATTTTTACATAAACACAGAGTACTGTGTTTACAAAAAGAAAAAAATCCACTGGCAACACTACTTTGTAACAATTACAGAAGTAATACCTAGAAAACTTTTAAAAGACACATACATTAGTCAGAAGAAAGAACAGGAGTACTTGTGGCACCTTAGAGTCTAACACATTTATTTGAGCATAAACTTTCGTGGGCTACAGCCCACTTCATCGGATGCACAGAATGGAACATATGGTAAGAAGATATTTATACATACAGAGAACATGAAAAGGTGGAAGTACTCATACCAACTGTAAGAGGCTAATTAATTAAGAGAAGCTATTATCAGCAGGGGAGAAAAACTTGTGAAGTGATAATCAAGATAGCCCATTTCGGACAGTTGACACGAAGATGTGAGGATACTTTAACATGGGGAAATAGATTGTAAAGACCGAGCCATTCCCAGTCTCTGTTCAAACCTAAGTTAATGGTATCTAGTTTGCATATTAATTCAAGTTCAGCAGCTTCTCCTTGGAGTCTGTTTTTGAAGTTTTTCTGTTGCAAAATTGCCACCTTAACGTCTGTCACTGAGTGATTACAGAGGTTGAAGTGTTCGCCTACTGGTTTTTGAATGTTATGATTCCTGATGTCAGATTTGTGTCCCTTTATTCTTTTGTGTAGAGACTGTCCGGGTTGGCCAATATACATGGCAGAGGCGCATTGTTGGCACATGATGGCATATATCACATTGGTAGATGTGACATTAGTCAGAATGTGCTTTTAGAAAAAACATACACACATACAAAGTTACACTGAAATTATATTAAACACAATGGGTCACATCCTGCTTTGTACCACACCCGCGGTGTAAACTGACTTAAAGCCAGTGTAACCAGCCCAAGGAGACAGCATTCGCTGGAGACACACAGCTGGCAAAGAGGCCACTCTTCTTCCCTGCTGCAGCAGGGAAATGAGGGTGTGGGTAGAGGAAAAGGAACAAAGATGCCTCTGTTTACACCAATCCCCAGCTGCATATTTTGACCACTGGGCCCGTTTGCAAGTGGCATAAATGAGAATAGCTTTCAGGCTGCTCAAACCCAGTGTAAGACTGCCTCTCTACAGAGCTACAACAAAGATCAGAAAGCTACTCTATGCCATACCCTTCCGCTCCACTCAGACACAGTGCGGAAGGGCATGATCAGCCAGCACAAGTTAGGAAAGCCAAGCCTCAGGCCAGACCCAAGGACCAGGACCCAGAATTGAAATGATGGAAGGATGCCGCCTCCCAGGGAACTTCAGGCTACACCTCTTGGCTAAGCACTTTCTGGAGGTATCTTTATGAGGAGTCTGACAGGCCCTTGGTGTTATTTTCACCTAGATTTTGGGCTAGGGTATTTTGAGAGATGACAGCTAGTCTAGCCACTGCTTTTAATGACACAAATGAAAACAGTAAAACTTTGTATAGAGTTCACAGATTTCATGGCACTAGGTGATGAAAATGGATCTGTAACAAGCACCTAGAAGAGACACTGATAACAGAAATGTGTCTTTTATATGAATAAAGACGCAAGGATTGAGATTTTCAGTTATGCTAGATGGATGCATGTCTAAATCCCTTAGGCTGGTTTGAAAATCTCAACCCAGAGTTTTAAACCCTTAAAATTAGCTTTATAAGAAACATTTCAGGGCCCTTACTTATATAGTGTCACTGTCAGTCAACGATATAATTCCCCTAACTACTGGTTACTGTATCACACTGAAGGCTGTGAACCTTCTGATTCTGAACTGTAATCATATGGCTAACTACCGATAACAAGACAAGTTTTTAAAATTCCCAGTCTAATAGATTTTGAATGATACTCATTCATACTTAGTCTCATCTTCAAATAGCCATAATTTATTTTATTCCAGTATTAAACGTTTAATTTTCATCACTAAAATCATAATGAAGCAATAAAACACAACTAGGATTGTTTTACTTAGAGGTAGCAGCTTTGGTGCTGTTACTTCCTTCAGTGACTTAGGAATTAAGTTACTGCACATAACAGTGGGCTAAACAGGTCTGGCTGCATCTGTAACACGACAACTGCTACTCCTTGGAAAGTTCACTAACTGAAATAGTCCCATAAGAATTTTCTTTTTACAATGCAGGTTAAAAAACACAGGATGAAATGCTACCTATCAGGTCATTGGCGCACCTCTAGATCTGGCCCCATACTTGTGCTCTTGCTCCCTTTAACCAACAGGCAGAGAGGCAGTCTTGTGCATCACTCAACAGCGACACAGTGAAGGAGCACCATGGGTGGGAGCTGAAGAAAGCTATCAAGTCCTCCTCCACCAGGAGGTTGGAGGTTATGGATGGAGACATTGCTAAGGTTCCCAGGGTATCAGAAGGTAATATAAATCCTCCTTCACTTCACTTTGAAAGTACGGTACTACTGACATTAATTTAGGCCCCAATCCTGCAAACACTTACTGACATGAGCAATTTTACATATCTGAGTAAATTCCACTGAGATCAGTGAGACTTCTCATGAGGGTAAAGCAACTTGTGTGTGTAAGTGCTTGCAGGATTGCAACCTAAGAGCCTTATATTTCTCTAGATCCGTCCCCACTGATATCTATGTGAACTCCAGAGGCCGCGCTAGGGCTGCGTATACAGGGAGCACTCAGATTCCTGAAGCACCTGGCCTGAACTACTCTAAAACTGCCAACATACCGGCCTGGTTTCAGTACACATCACAGGCTTTATCTTGCACTCTGTACTACAAAAAAAAAAAAAACGTCGGCTTCTCATGTGACTTCTGCCTGAGTGAGACAATCACTCCCCTGTGGCCAACTGTCCCTTGAACACAACTCCTGACTGAGTCCACAGTACTCTACTGAAAATTCTCTACTCCCTTAATATTTATCCCAAGTGTAGCTTTGCCCTTAGATCTTACTAATGACCTTACTATTGAACAGATATGTCACTGTTGGTCTTGTGGACAGAATTTAACAACCATGATGTTCTACTACTGTCCTTAGCTGGCAGAATACAACCTAGGGGACTAACTGTACCTGAGGTTAGTCAGTCTGCTCGAACTTGCAACCCAGGCTAGTTTGCCCGTTAGGTACCACCAAAATGTAGGCGAACACAGAGGTGGCTCAGAGCCATTTTTGCCTTCCCACACCCCTACAGCTGAGGACTGAGCTCCACATCTTTCTTCTAATATAAAAGACATGGCAATAGTTTATTGTGTATAATTTAGGGCAGCAAAGAACCGGTAGGTCCAGCCCCTGCCCTCTGATTCTGGCAGGATACGTTTCGTTGTTCCTAACTCATCCCTAAGAGGCAGATATCTTGCCTCAACCTCAAACATCTCCCAGGATGGCAATTCCATAACTGGTGTTTGCAGCTTATCCTACTGCCTAGCTAGTCTAATAATAATAATTCAGCGACCGATGACACTGGCCTCGTTACAGCATGGCGATGGGTCTTTTACCACTAATTACAAAGCATTCAAGAATGTTCAATGAATCAGACCACTTGACTGGCTGAGCATGTGAATATCTGTTCTTTAGAAAGGAAACAGTCATGCAATGGAGTCAAAATTTAATTATAGTACGGAAATAATCTTGTCTTCTGTCAAAGTCAATCATCTGCTGCAGAGTAAAAGGGCAAATGGCAAGTGCATCTCTTAAAACAGCTTTTCATTTACTTTAGCTCACCATTGTTTGTAATTCCCTGTTCGCAGCCTAGAAATAAAGTTTATTTTCAATAGATTACGGGCCTGTTAAAAAGCTCACTTTAGTCAACTGAGTGTCTATGGATCCAGCCTCTGTGTCTTCCCACCTACTAGAAAACATCTTTCTCTTGCCTACCTTTCTAATGGAGCTGAAACAAACATCCCCTGCTTTGCTTCCTTCTTCCTTGCACCACTGTATATGCTATAAGCAGCCAGCACTGTGCTGTGCACTACTGTGTCATTCTAGTGCTGGCAGGAAAATCTTAGGACTTTGTTCCATGTGTTTCTCATCCAAAGGGAAATAGTAGTTTTGGCTTTCTTTACAACTGATATGCAGATTTTAAACAAAAATACTCATTTAGATGGGTATGACATTCTTTACCACATTTCAAAGATCTTAAGCTTCAATCAAAGGTAAGATTTAAATACTTCAGAGGGTCTGATTAATTTTCCTTATTTTCATGAAAAGCCTTTAAATAATTCGTATTGCTACAATAGATAAGGCTGCAGTAGAAGCTGGTGCTATCAATCTACTGCTATCAGGCCCACATAAGGGTTCCTCTTAGATGGGATCCTTTTAAGCGCTCTCTTCTGTGTCATGTTTGCACACCTCTACAGGCTCAGGATTTGAGGTCCCAGAGCATAAAATCATAATTACAATGAGACAACAAAGCTTCTGCTTCTGGGCTTAAGTCAATCTCTATTGCAGATCAAAATGAGATCTAATGTGGGGGACGCATTATCCCAAATCTGCTATTGCAGGATTCTTCCACCTTTCTCTGAAGCATCTGGTGCTGGTCACTGTCATAGAGATGCTGGGCTAGATGGACCTTGGGTCTGAACCAGTCTGGCAATTCCTATGTTCCAGTGTAAATCTTTAGGCCAATAGCCCACTCCTCTTTTGTATGCCCCAAGGTGAAACAGGCTCTTCAGAGAAAGGGCTTTTTCTTCTTCTAACACAGGATAAAAGTTATTACAGTGCAACATAGGGTTGCTCTTGAACTCCCTCACTTCCTTCAAGTGTTTAATTATTTTTATCAGTAATGACTTTAACAGGACATGGCTAACAATTTTTAATTAGGAATACTGAGGCATGGTCTACACTTAACAATCAGATCGACCTTCCTAGGGCTGTGAAAAATGTCACGCCCTGTGAGATGTAATTAGGTTGACCTAATGCCCAGTGTAGCTACAGATAGGTCACCGTGAGAATTCTTCCATCGATCTAGCTACCGCCTCTCAGAGAGGTGGATTAACTACATCATTGATGTAGGAAGCGTCAATGCTACGGTGCTACAGAAGCACAGCTGCAGCACTGTAGCTGTGCTGTGTAGCCGCTGTAGTGTAGACATATGCCAAATCACTTAGGAGTTCGGGTCCTCTTAGCAGGATTTCCTCAAGTTAGCTCAACTGTGTGCGACTTTATAGTTACTGATCTTTACACTAAACCAATCATTTATTTTCATTATGCTCTGCTAAATGTTCCACAAACTCCAAAATGAAGTGTTATAGACTTTTCACGCACCAAACTTTAAACTATCGTTACTGTAGAGAGTAGATGTCTATTATTTAAACTTGGTCCAGAGACTGGAATTAAAAACACCTAAGAAACACTGTGTAGCAGGTGGTGCATGAGGATTATATCAATTTAAGATGTTAGATTTTCCTGTCTATTCGCTTTGGCTTCATTACCTGCAATAAGGTACTAACAGCTAACAAATGGAAATTTAGCTCATTTATTTTTATTTTTTCCCACAGAGAGATTTTAGCTTAGAATACAGAGCTCTATTTAGCATCTCTCAATAATTCATCATGGAAAAAAATGCACTAAGGAAAGTGTGAACAACAGAAAGCTCTGGAATTTAGAATGCAAAGAAATGTTCCTATTTTTCTGTGTGTGTGAAATTTATGAAAATATGTTGTTAGGAGAGAGAGACAGATAGGCTGGAAAGTGAATTTAGAGAACAAAGGGATGGCTTTATGCCTCAGTAGTTGCTGGAAGTTTTCCTGTTGGGCATATTGAATGTGCAATAAATGCAGTACCTCTGAACTAGCTATGACTGCTTCTGTCACTGTCACCACAGACCATTACTGACTACAGACTTGGAGATTACCACAAAGAGTAACCTCATTTCTACATATCTTTCTCTTAAAATGATAGACAGATGAAGCCCGAGACATGGTGAAAAGAAAAAATCTTTTGTGAAAAGCACTGAAATATATTTGATCCACGGCACTTTGATAACCAGACTGGCATTTGACATACAGGCATGCTAGCAGAGGCGCCTTTCAGATCATACGCTGGTTAGGTAGGATATATTTTACCAGTGTTATGAGTTTGATAGTCACAGCTGTGACCACTGTTTAACTGCCTTTTAAGGAACAGAGGAGAAAAGAAGGTTAAATATTTTAAAATTAAAATGTATTATTCGTAATTCATATTGTGCTTCTGGTAGATGACCCATCAGTTGGAGAAAAAAATACTGGAAAATATGCTGTCATCCCAAGGGGACAACAACAAGCTTGACCTCAATTCAAAAACAGAGGAAAAAGTAGAGGAGCAGGTTGGAATGTTCAGATATTTCCAGGCTTCTCAAGATTCTAGAAACTTGAACTGATATTAAGTTATGGGAGGCACAATGATTCCATAGTAATGAGGGATGGAAGGACAGATAATTCTTGACAATGAATTTTTTTTAAATTAACACAATTAAAATATTATTCCAGTTTAGCCAATTATTAGTGCAATTTCTAGCCGTGTTCCTGCTAGCATTTAAGATGGCCTCTCTGGCCTACCAGTCCAGAAATTATGGACTTTTTAAACCAAACAAGATTAGGGGAAAGGGTAGCAGTTCTGGAGCCAAGATGCAACTTCTTAATCACTTTAATGATAATAAATGCCATGACAAATAGCTGACCTTTAGATTTAGATTTATTCTGCTAAAAGAGATTAAAGAATCTACTGTCCTGCTTTACTGCCTGCCTAAGACAAGGAAATCAATATTATATCTAATTCTAACCAGTATACTACTTGATTTTCCATTATTCTGACAAGGTCACAATACTTTGAAAAACAACATACTGGCAGCCAGACCACCTTGGGATGTGATCTCATCCTATCTTACAGGCTAAATAAGGACTGGTTTGGTCACTGCTTGGCTGGAAGCCCTGGAAAAAGCCAGGGTGATGCAGACATAGCTGGTGGGCATAGCGGAGGAGGGAGAAGAAGATCCAGAATTACTGATGCAACAGAAGCCGTATACTCACCCCCTCCCTTGCTGCACACTGGCATAGAGAGCTGGTTATACATCAAACACTATGGGACTATTCAGAGTGGTTCTAATGATTTCCCCATCCCTGATGGACCCAGCTGTCTTGGGTCCACTGTTCTCACTGTGGATCAGCTGCCCACGCTCAGAGAACTGATCAGATCACTTTATATTTTAAGGGATTTCAAATGGAAAATCCTGTGTCTGTCTTATCCCCTCACCCTGCCCCTGGTCTCCAGAAGAATTTAGTTTCATTCCATAAGATTATTGCTCGGGCCTGCAGGGATAGAATCAGAAAGGCCAAAGGGTAATTTGAGTTGAAACTAGCAAGGGATGTGAAGGATAATAGGAAGGGCGTTTTACAAGTATGTGAGCAACAAAGAGAGGACTAGGGATGGTGTAGGTCCTACTCAATGAGGCAGGTACCTAGTGGTGGAAGATATGGAAAAGCTGAAGTACTCAATTCCTTCTTCACTTCAGTCTTTACGGGCAGGATCAACTCCCAGACTACTACACTGGGGAGCACAGAGAGGAGAGGAGGAGAGCAACCCACTGTGATAGAGGGTCGGTAGGGACTACTTAAGACGTTAGACGTGCACAATCTATTGGGACCGGACGAACTGCATCCGAGGATGCTGAGGAGTTAGCTGATGTGATTGCAGAGCCGTTGACCTTATCTTTGAAAATTCATGGCGAACAGGAAGGTCCAGAGGATGGAAGAAAGCAAATATAGTACCTATCTTTAAAGAAAGGGAAAAAGAGATCAGGGAACTATAGACCAATCAGTCTCACTCAATCCCTGAAAAATCATGGAGCAGGTGCTGAAGGAACCATCCTGAAACACTAGAGGAAAAACAAGGTGATCAGAAGCAGTCAGCATGGATTCACCAAAGGTAAATCATGCCTGACAACCTGATTGCTTTCTATGATGAGATGACTGGACTTGTGGATGGGGGCAAAGCTGTTGATGTTTGTATACTTGACTTTAGTAAGGCTTTGACACGGTTTCCCACAGCATTTTTCATCAGCAAACTAAAAGTATGGTTGGAGAAATGGACTGTGAAGTGGATAGAAAACTGGCTGAATCAACGGGATCAGCGAGTAGTATCAATGGCACACTCTCTAGTTGGCAACCAGTAACAAGTGGTGTGCCCAGGGGTCTGTCTTAGGGCTGTTCTATTCAATGTCTTCATTAATGATCTTGATGATGGGATAGCTTGCACATTAAGTAAATTTGCAGATGCCAAGTTGGGGGGAGTGGTGGACACGCTGGAGGCAGGGATAGGATTCAGAGAGACTTAGACAAATTGAGAAGTGGGCCACAAGAAACCTCATGAAGTTCAACAAGGACAAGTGCAAAGTCCTGCATAGGACAGAAAAAACCCATGCACTGCTACAGGCTGGGGACTGTTTGGCTAAGTAGCAGTGCTGAAGAAAAGGATCTTGGGTTACGGTAGATGGAAAGTTGAACATGAGCCTACAGTGTGCTCTTGTAGACAAAAAGGCTAATAGCATACTGGCTGTATTAGTAGGGAGTGTTGCCAGCAGATCGAGGGATGTGATTATTCCCTCTATTCGGCACTGGTGAGGCCGCATCTGGAATATTGTGTCCAGTTTGGGCGCCACACTACAAAAAGAGGGGAACAATTGGAGACAGTCCAGGCGGAGGGCAACAAAAAGATTAGAGGACTGGAGCACATCGACTTATGAAGAGAGACTGAAGGAACTGGGCGTATTTAGCCTGCAGAAGAGAAGACTAAGGGGGATTTGATAGCACCTTCAACTACTTGAAGGATGCTCCAAGGAGGAGGAGCTAGGCTGTTCTCAGTGTGACGGAGGACAGAACAAGGAGCAATGGTTTGAAGTGCAGTTGCGGAAGTCGAGCTGGACATTAGAAAAAACTTTCTGACTAGGAGAGGGTGAAGTATTGGAATGGTTACCTAGGGAGTGTGTAGAATCTCCATCTTTAGAGCTAGTTAAAGGTCGGCTAGAACCACACCTGGCTGGGATTATTTAGGGAAAATGGTCCTGCCTTTAGCAGGGGGTTGGACTAGATGACCTCATGAGGTCCCTTCCAACCTTTTGATTCTATGATTCTATGAGTCTATGATTTTATTCATAGACCTGCAGGGGCTGATCCACATAGTGTTACTAACCTAGGTCACAAGGCCCCAGCTCAACAGACAGTAGATGAAATGCCATAGCTTGTTTTACTGCACATGTTGCACAATACAGTGTGGTGTAGAGTGAGACATGAGTCCATGTTTCGCCTTACAGAGCAGCCTGGGTTGGGGCATGTCACACATGAACCACTCTTCTTTCTATCCATTTAGGTACTATTTCCTAACTCCATCTACTAATATAATGCCAGGTTTGGCCATATTACTTATTACCCCTTCCTCCCATCATTGCACTGAACCCTCTTACCCCTTACTGCTGGCATAACCTAAGGCAAGTGGCTCTCTATTTAAAGCCCTGGCATCTACCCTTTCCTTTGCTGTGATGCAGTCACTTTGTGCAGTAATTCCCAGGAGAATAAATGGCAGTGAGGTATGTGCAATAGAGTAGTCTCCATCATGGCTTAGGTCATTACACAAGAACAAAAATTCTCCACAATCTGCCCCCAGGAAGTATTTTCACTTTACAAAGTAGAAGTGTATTCCATACCTGACTGCCTCTTTTCAAAGGTAATAAGTAATTTTGAATGCAATGGCCAGAGCACTAGTTTAAAGGAACATTTCATTATGGGCCAGAACGTGCGTTGAATACTTGGTCCTGCACAAGTGATGTCAAAAGGAGCTTTGCCAATTGCCACCAATTCAAACAGATGTAAGATTAAGGCCTTGATGCACAACTTTGACAACGGGTGGTGCATAAGCCAGTTGTGCAGGTGAAGGGAGGAATTTGCTACATCCCTTTTCAAGACACACTTTGCTCTTCATTGTGTGGTCACCCAGGTCTGCCAGCTGGAACATGATGAGATTGGAGATGGCTTGCCCCTTTCTACACATTTGTTCCTGGGTAGAGGAGCTGGCCTATAGCCTCTGTGGCTCTTCCAAGCACCCAGAGCTAAAACCTGGGGAGCCCTAATGAGGCTGTGCAAATGGGGGAAGGAATCTTCTCTCTCTTGCGTGGCTGCATAAGAACTAGTCAATACCTACTGTCAGGCCAATCTGATGACTTTGGAGACACTTCCCAGGACCATTTTAAAATAGTCTCTACCCATAGCTATGAAGTTTTATGCATCCAAGTCCTACGCTGTTGCTGATGGGTTGTTTTTGTTTTTTTTTCCTCGTTTGCTAACACTTGGAAAACTGATGGGCAGATAATATAATACAGTTAAAAAACAGAGCCTTTTTTTCTTAGGAAGATTTATCTGAGTAGTCTCATTTCTTTCACCTCAAAGAGAACAGCATATGCTTGCTGGCTCTGCTTAAACAGGCTGGGCCAAATTCATCTCTAGTGTGAATGTCTCTGACTTTGAAAGCGGCGCTCGGGAGGAATCTGGCCCATATAAATCATATGAAGTTAAGAGGACTTATCCACCCTGCATCTATCATCCAGGAAAAGAAAGAATAATTTATTTATTGTATTTGAAATATACTTTTGAATTGAGAGGTATACATAATGCATGGAAGCATTTCAGAATTCCAGATTAAGGCTTGAAAGTGCTTCATAACCAGATACTTTGTAGTCACAATGTATGAAGCTTAAAGACAAGTTTCTTACCTGCTAATGCAGTTCCTTGGAGTTCTCCTTTACTTACTACTCTAGATGCTTCCTCTGCCTCAACAGGTGGAGACAATTAAACTTTCCAATGACCCACATCCCCAAACTGTACCCTGAAAACTTTATTATAGATCTGATATTGCACCCATTGCAATATCACTGGAAAAGGTCTCATTGATGGCTGTGGTCCCAGGTCATGCCCTTAGAATACTTCACTGAGAGTGAAAGCTGAAATGACTGAGATACACTTAGTTATGTAAATATTGCTCAGTTTAAATTTTCCTGCTCAAATCTTCGCTGAGCAGTCCTTGGTAACTACAATTACTGCAGGAGAAATCTGAGCAGTTGTATTAGTCAGTAACACTGCCCTCTTTCTCTTTCCTATACAAATCCAGATACTGAGCATTTCTCATTCAGTCAATAGACAACGTGACAACCTACAGACAAAAGCTGCTCAGAGACAATATTCAACCATGCACATAATAAATAAATAAGACATCTCAATATGTCTGATCCATTTCATTTTGCATCTGACCTGGGCAGGCAACTATCCAGGGTCGCTTGAATTTAAAAGCCCCCCTTCCTAAGGGATGTAGTCATTATTGCTATAACCATAGCAAAAATCCAAATATCTGATGCCATAATTTGTTTCAGAGATGGATAATGAAGACAGAGATGACTTGGATATTCATTACTCTATTATTGATGAAAAGATTAAAAACAAAACCAATGTGCCAGCATCATTCTTGCCCCAAGATAGGAAGTTTACAGCTCCCTGATTCTCAAGCTGCTCTATCCCTTACCTAAGTTAGGGGGAGCCTAAGAACTGCTTTAACACTCACCAGCTGGTCATGTTGGTAAGGGGACCATCTGCCAGCTGAAGATTGTCATGGGAGAGCACAGCTCTGCCCCTCCCTCCTCAACACATATCCTGTATGGAAGGGAAAGCAGAAGAGAGGCTGATGTAGGAGCCTGCTCCTCCAGCTTTCAGCTACTTGAAAAGATCCTCTCTTCTAGTGGAATGCTCAACTGACCAGCTGAAGCTTGATTATTCTCACAGGGAATGGAGCTAGAACTGAGATTTTGGACCCTCAGATCATAACATTAAATCTAAGCTGTCTAAGCAGAAGTCTAGCTAAAGATCCATTATTTTGGCCTTGACTTGCTGGACTAGCAGAAGCATAACTGGGTAAATGGTCTGAAAGAAGAGAAGACCCAAGGCATTATTTGAATAAGAATGTCTAGAGATCCTCTAATTAAATCAGAGGTGAAGCCACATACCTCCCATCAAAACAACACAATAATGCCAAGAGCATCAATAATATGACATGCACCCAGTAAAGAGTTTATTGGGGAGCACTTAACCAATGTGTGATCTGGAAAGACAAGCAAAATCCTCTGGCTCTTTCATAAGCAGCAACAGAACATTAAATTAAATTTAAAAATGAGAGGAATTTTTTATTTTTGTTTCCTTTTGACTGTAGTGACTGGCATGTTAAAAAATGTATTACACCTTTAACCACTCATTTGGAATCGATTAGTTTGCAATCTTGGTTTTTGCAAGTTGGATTCTGTGCAGCCATGTTATCTGAATTGAGCCAGAATGCAATCCAGCCTAATTTAGCTGTGCAGAACAGCAATGGAGAAGTCAGTCCCCTTCCCTCCAATAAGCAGCTGGGTTACCTGCATTGCAGCAGAGGTGCATGGGGAAGAGAGGAGACAATGAGTGATGAAAAGGTGAAAGGAACAGGGGGTGATGGAGTCATGGCTTCATCCCCCAGTTTGCAGGTCAGCAGATCTGAGCTGGTTTAAGAAGGGAGGAAATAATCTGCATCTGGTGAAGCAGAGCAATGAAGTACTTTCCCCTGAGAACAGGGAAAGAACTTGGACTCTTAGGGCCAAGCATAAAGACTCCATTCTAGCCCACTGAGATCCATAGTAATTCTCAGGTTTTACATAAATGAGCAGTCATTCCATGTCACTCTGGATTCAGGTCCTTTGAATTAAATTTTATATTAAATATCTTCTCTCTAGGTTACAGTTTACTGAGCATTACGAAGTACAAAACACATATTAATTTATTCTACACCTTGCCTTCCTTAATTACCTTCATGTGTGCTGTATATATTCCTTTTCTTAGTAATGGTGGATAGCAATATAAATATTTTAGAGTAAGTTCATAGGCCATTTATTTAAAATTATTATCTGTTTTACTGAACATTTAGGAAAAAAGAGCAGGGTTCTTCCTTAAAAGGAAATAAACAGCCTTGGTCAGATAATTTATATTCACAGAGACTTTCACATTAATCTGAAATGTGAATTCATAGCAAGGGAAAAAAAAAACACTCTTACCTGGTGTTTATTAATATAATCATAAATTGAAATGCCACCACAAAAACCATTCAGATATGCATCATTCCAACCACGGAAGATTACAGGATGGAGAGGAAGAGAAAATAGAAAAACGGAAAATTGATTAGTCTTTTGTTCACCATGTCACATCACATTCTTCTACCAAAAAAAAAAAAGTCAGAAAACTGTCAAAATGTGCAGAATTCAGCATTGTTTATCTATCGTTTTTAGTAAAACAGAAATGCCTGTGGAACTAGATACATAATATAGTATGTTTAAAGAAAACAAGCTAGGTAACTGCTGTAACCATGTCTCCCGATTCTGCAGGCAACAAATAATAAAAGAACAAAGTAATAAGAAAGAGAAACAACAGATCAAAGAAGCAAAAATATAACAATCTGTAAATGATTTTCTTTTCTTTTTTCAGTTCAGACCAAATCGGATTTATTGTGGTAGTACAGGTGTTTTGTACATCTGGATCCTCTTTCTTGGTGAGTCATGCAATGTATGCAAACTAAAACCTTGCTAATCCCAGCTTTCCAGAACTTTATCTCCAGAAAACACCAAAGATCATAACATACCATCACCTCCAAGTTGCAAGGGTCAGCAAAAGCATCTCATGCAAATGTAACTTAATGACGGCTAATTATACGCTCATAAGATGGCTGAGTATGGCACAAGTTTTCATCTGCAGCAAGAATGTTGTTGAATATAAATAAACGAGGAAAAAAGTCAAAACAACATTCATAATAAAAACATTGTTTTATTTCAGATAGCATGACCCTTGCCCTTTTGAAGCACAATAAATCTGACCTCAAATGAACTACTGGAAGAGCGTCCACAGTATTTCTCATCCAACTCACACTGATTATTAAGAAGAAACGTACATGCAACTTCATACACCTATGCTCAATTCTTACTTTCCTGTTTTAATATTACGCACACACAGAACCACAAAGGTGCTGAGACAAAGTACTCGGGGCTATACAGATTCTGTTTTCAGGTAAAGTTATGCATGGATATTAAAATTTGTTAAAACAAGTTTTAAAAGTTAACCACTATACTGTAGTGAAATGGCATGCAGAAGGGGGTGACTGTGGTAATATGTTGGTGGAAGTGTATGGTGTCAGAGACATTGCCTTTCACACAAGAAGGCTGCTTTGAGAAATATATGGGTTGGGGAAAGTGATCACATACTTACAGTCAATGTTGTTCAATAGAACAGGCATTGGACTGGGACTCAGTAGACCTGAGGTTTATTCCTAGCTCTGTCACCGATCTTCTGGGTGACCTTGGGCAAGTTACATCACCTCTCTATGCCACCTGCCTATTTCATCTATTTAGACTGTAAGCTCTTTAGTACACAGATTGTTTCTTACTGTGTGCATATACAGCACCTAGCGCAGGGCGGGTCCCACTCTCTGACTGAGGCCTCTGATGCTATTGTAACAAACAACGAACTTCCTTCCTCCCTCAACTGCAACAAACATACAGACAGTCAATTGCCCTGTCTTAAAACATTCAAATATTAACGGAATTCTAAACTAGATGCCAAGAAGCTGTTTGATTATTTTTATTTATTTATTACCATTATAGACATCTGGCTTTACTGTAAGAAGCACCACCATAGGACAGGACATTTCCAACATAGTAAAAGTCACTTTATTAATCAATGGAATCTTCGATTACGTATTTAGTTCTGCCAGTGGGTGTGTGTGTGTCTCTCTCTCTCTCAATAAAGGAAAGAGCTTTAGCCATCACCACAGCTTTCCTTAGCTCGTCCATTAACATCTTCTACTCCTTGAACAAAAGTCCAGGCTACTGCATAAGACATTTATTTTTATCACTGCCCCAAATTCTCAGTCTCAATGGCAAAGTTAAACAACTGTCCGCATGCTTGGCACTGCAGCCTTTGGTGAAGAGCTTCATGGAGTCGGGCCTCACTGTTCCTTCCAATCAAAAAACATGATGACTTTTGAGCTGCACTGGTTTTGAGAAATCCTGATGGTGGGAGACTGGGGGGCAGCACAATTTCATGGTAAATTTTACAACATAAAAATGAGGAAACATCTTAAACGCTGCTTTATACTGTCTCTATGCTATTGAGAGTAGGCTCTTCTATTCACTTATTTGTCAAGATGAGGTGATCATCACTGTAAAGAGAAGTGTGTGCCACTAGAAAAAAAAATTATATATAAAGCAACCAATGATTCAAATGCACCCATTTATTTGCAACTCAAAAAAGGGAGGGTCTGTATTGACACACAGAAGAAGACTGGATACATGCTCCAGGTTGACTGACACCTGGAACACAAAACTATAATGTCTCAGAAAGTTCCCCTTAAAGGTTCATTTGCTACTGATGGTGCATGCCATCAGCCTTACTAAGAACTTATGCATTGTAGGAAAAAGAGCCTCTCTTGGCTGAAACATGTTTCCCTTTTGCTATAGGCCTGGAAAAAACTTTTGCTGCACCCTATTATGAAAACCCACTGTCCTCGGAACACAGCAGTAGAGCAGAACAGTACCTGAGCTAAAAGCAGGGCCTGTTGCAAATAGGAGTGAAACGTCCTTAGAGAATTCTCAAGTCCAAGCAACACCTTCCTTAAATATCACCAGATAGAATATCTAAAATCATGCTTGATGGGGGTACTTGAAACCACATGTGGAATATGCATCGATACACTCTGAGCAACAGCAACAGCTCTCATCTATTATATCAGGAGTGGCCAAACTTACTGACTCTCTGTGCTGCATACAATCATCTGCAGAAGTTCAAGAGCCGCAAGACATGCACAAACTGCCCTGCGGACCAGTGCCTGCTGGACCACAAGGCTTCTGCCCTGACTCCTCCCTGCAGTGCAGAGGCCCCTAGTCCCACCTCCCCTCTGCAGGGCAGAAGCTCTGAGCCTTCCCCACGTAGTCTGGTAGGTGGAGAATGGGGGGGATGTCTGGGGAAGTTCTCTGAGCTGCACTTTGCCTGTAAAATAGCTCCATGCAGCTCACAAGCCACAGTTTGGCCACGCCTGAAGTATATAATAAAGTCTTACATGTAGATATGCAACTCTTCATCCATGATCCAGAAAATGAAGACGTTTATAATAGAAGGGAAATAATTCCATGTTTAAAATGCAAGGGTGAGATTGTGGTGGCACTTGCACAGCTCTGCAAGGGGCAGGAGAAGGTAAGGGGAGCCAAAATGTAGGTGCCAGCATTCAGTGAGTGCCAGAGGTACGAGGAAGACTAGCAGTGTCTTAGGTCATGCACACCTCCTTTGAGAAATGGGCAGTGCTAACCAGGATGGAGGCCAGGGATAAGGCCCTGCCCCCTCTCATCACTGCTAGGCCAAGACTAGGGAGATGCATGCCTTGCACCCTTCAAATAGGTGTTATTCCTGAGTGGGTTCCAGCAGCTGCTTCCTGCCAATCATAGAATTCTGCAAGTAAAATGATGCCAGTAACTGCAGTTCAGGACCCACTTCCACACACATGGCAATGGCTATATAAAGAAAACAAACAAACGAACAAAAAAACCCTACATCTAAATCATCATTGAAAAGACCCTAGTTTAAACCATAATTCTGAGGTCAGAAATGCATTTGGGGAACACAAACACATTAGTCAAACACTTAAGTAATCATGCACCAATTACTCTGCCCTGCAGTAACAGCAATTGCAATATAAGTGATGGTAAAACCAAGACAACCACATATTATGTATCCTTGTTATTTTCAATGGAAGAGTTGAGGGTTTAATTTGACAACAAACAAAACAGAAGAGCAAATCTGTAAAACTAATTATTACAGATGGAATTTTATCCTTTCTAAACTTTTGCAAAACTGAAATTGAGTCTCTACCCAAACAGCTATATATTTTCTAAAGATGCCTAGACACAGAGATCCCATGTAGAATACACAGAGCTAAATCCAGTGATCAGCCCTAGTGTCATGCCACTGAATAGTTTCACAAAATCCTGCTTACTTCAGTGGGACTCCACAAAGGAGTCATGGTCTCATTGCAGGATCAGGGGCCTAGAACAACAGTATCCTGAGAAAATATATGCACTCGGTGATCTATGGAGAAATCCATTGGAAGAATGGGGATGTGCATGTATGTACGTTGCAGGGGATAAAAGGGTTCTGTTTGTGCTACCAGAAGATCGAGCACTAGAGTTGTAAAATTCCATATGCCCTACACTGTGAACCCCATTAAGTAACATTAAGTTACTGTTTAAAAAAAACAAAACACACACATGCACACTCTTCCCCTTCCTACACGCCAGGTGTGAATGTAAAACTTGAGAATTGCACAATTTATCTAAACGGTCACATACACAAACACACCTGTGACTTAATGCCTTTGCATTCTGTGTATCTGCATTTCTCCTTGGAATCTGTTGATTGTTCAGCTACACCCTTTGTCAGTATTCCCTCATTATCTCTTAATGCATCTAATCAATATTAGACAATACTAAACTGTCTGGGTGCTAAAGTGATTTCTAGCACAAGTTTTCTGTTTTGCTTTGATTATTTTTTAAAGCCTTTACCTACCTCGTAAATAATAATACACAGTAAAAAGCCATCAAAAACATTTCACAACACAGATCTTTCATAGCCATATAGTGAATGGCCGTACAGTGAAGCAGCCAATTGTCAGCTAGGACTAAGGTACTAAATTAACTGAAAGGAGAAAAGAATGTTTCAATTATTTTGTACATCAATATAAAAATCATTAGAGTATGGCTAATTTTCAAACGACTGAACATGTTACAGAACGTATGGCTCCATTCCTTATGGCTCTAACTTAAAGATCAGCCAACTATATTTTCATTGGATACACTTCTCAGAGCTCCAATCCATTTCAATTCATTTGATATTTGACAGACAGTATATTTGTTTGCCTTATGAATGTAACAAGCTTCACCACTTACTCTGAATATAAAACACATGTAGTCTGACTGATCTCAACAACGTGAGACAAAGACTTGTTTCGCCATGAGTACAAGGCTTCCATTCACCATGAAATGAAGCTCACAAGCAAAATTGTTTTTGATGCTTGTAGTGACAGTATCAGCATGAGCTCATGGGAGCAGAGTGCCTCCCAGCACTCCCCAGTACCTAGGGAGACTCTAGTCGATACTACACCTCCTTTATGGGTGGAACAGTCAACCCAACTCGCTGACTGCTGCTGCCAATCCATGAGCCCTGCCCTCTCTCCACCTACTTTGGGATGATGTGTGCCCCCCCTCAAGAGGCTAAGTAACTTCACAGAAAGCAGTGATGAAATTATGACAGGCCCCAGGGAAGCACTTCATTTTGCACTCTCTCGCTCCTTTGCACCCTTTTAAGGACCAATAACAATCTGTAACCTACTGCATTAAAGCTTATCTAGTGATACTGTTACACAGATACTGCCCCAAATTCTTCATAGCTACATGCATGCTTCCCCAGCTTAGTTCAGTTGTGCTGTGCAACATATAAGCCAGCACAGAATTCAGCTCCTTAGTTCTACACAATTCACTAGACTGGACTGCCCCAGAAATGCCATATTCCGTGTTCTAGAGTCAGATAGGACAATTGTTCAGCAAGCTCCTTTACACCAATTAACGTTAACAAACATAAGAAAGGCCATACTGGGTCAGATCAAAGGTCCATCTAGCCCAGTATCCTGTCTACCAACAGTGGCCAATGCCAGGTGCCCCAGAGGGAGTGAACCTAACAGGCAATGATCAAGTGATCTCTCTCCTGCCATCCATCTCCATCCTCTGACAAACAGAGGCTAGGGACACCATGCCTTACCATCTGGTAATAGCCATTTATGGATGTAACCACCATGAATTTATTCCAGTTCTCTTTTAAACCCTGCTATAGTCCTAGCCTTCAGAACCTCCTCAGGCAAGGAGTTCCACAAGTTGACTGTGCGCTGCGTGGAAACTTCCTTTTGTTTGTTTTAAACCTGCTGCCTATTAATTTCATTTTGGTGGCCCCAGTTCTTGTGTTATGGGAATAAGTAAATAACTTTTCCTTGTCCACTTTCTCCACATCACTCATGATTTTATATACCTCTATCATTATCCCTACTTAGTCTCCTCTTTTCCAAGCTGAAGGGACCTAGCCTCTTTAATCTCTCCTCAATATGGGACCCTCTCCAAACCCCTAATCATTTTAGTTGCCCGTTTCTGAACCTTTTCTAGTGCCAGTATATCTTTTTTGAATGAGGAGACACATCTGTACACAATATTCGAGATGTGGCGTACCATGGATTTATTATAAGGGCAACTAATATATGCTCAGTCGTTATTCTCTCTATCCCTTTTCATGATTTCCTAACCATCCTGTTTGCTTTTTTGACCGCCACTGCACACTGCTGTGGACATCTTCAGGGAAACTATCCACGATGACTCAAGATCTTTTTCCTGACTCGTTTGTAGCAAATTAGCCCCACTATACTATTGTATGTAATAGTCGGGGTTATTTTTTCCAATATGCATTACTTTACATTTATCCACCATTAGTTTTTCTTGCCATTGTTGTTCCCAATCACTTAGTTTTGTGAGATCTTTTTGAAAAGTTCGTCACAGTCTGCTTTGGCCTTAACTATCTTGAGCAGTTTAGAAAACACGGTTACTCACCTTCTTGTAACACTGTCTGTTCTTCGAGATGTGTTGCTCATATCCATTCCAGTAGGTGTATGCGCCACGCGTGCACGTTCGTCGGAAGACTTTACCTAGCAACCTCAGCGGGCCAGCAGGTCGCTCCCTAGAGTGGCGCCGCCATAGGCGGGAATATACTACCCCTGCCGGCGCCGGCCCGCTCCTCAGTTCCTTCCTTGCGGCTACTTCGACAGTGGGAAGGAGGGCGGGTGTGGAATGGATATGAGCAACACATCTCGAAGAAAACAACGTTACCAAGATGAGTAACCGTGTTTTCTTCTATCAAGTGATTGCCTCATATCCCATTCCAGTAGGTGATTCCCAAGCCTTACCTTAGGCGTTGTGGTCGGAGTGAGAGGTCGCAGCGTGTACACGGCAGAGCCGAAAGGCTGCTCATCCCTGGACTGTTGGACCAGGGCATAATGGGAAGCAAAGGTGTGCACGGAGGACGGGTCACTGCCTGCAGATTTCCTGGACGTGGACTCACACAAGGAACGCTGGTCGATGATGCTTGGGCCCTAGTAGATGTGCCGCGGTCACATTGCCCGACGGATGAGACCGCCAGGTCGTAACAGGCCCGTATGCAGGATGTCACCCACGAGGAGATCCTCTGCGAGGAGACAGGCAACCCCTTAACCCGGTCAGCCTATAGCGACAAAAAGCTGTGGGGTCTGCAGAACAGCTTGGTCCGTTCTATATAAAAGGCGAGTGCCCTACGCACGTCTAAGGAGTGAACTGCTGCTCTCCCGGCGAGACGAATGAGGTTTCGGGGAAGAATATGAGTAGCGATATGTCGCTGGTTGACTCATCAGGCCGAGACAACTTGGGGAGAAAGGCGGGGTGCGGCCTTAGTGTACTTTGTCGCGAGGGAACACCGTTATACGGGGGGCTCTTACACGAGGGCACTATGCTTCTGACACGACGACCCTAGCGAAAGTGAATGAACCAAGAATGCCATCTTCCTAGGACAAGTAGAGGGGAACACCGTGCCAGCGTTCAACGGGGGGACATAGACGTGGAGACACCAGGTTCAGATCCCCAAAGAGGTGTGGCTGGGGCAGGCGGACCTGATGCGAGACGTATCGCTCCAGACCTTTAAAGACATCTAGCCCATGGGGTTGAGAAGGACAGAGCGGGCCATCGTCTCCCCGGGTGGAAGGTGGAGAAGCCGACCTAAGTGAACCCGTGACGAGGACACCGCAAGCCTTGCTCTTGATGCGACCCAAAGGTAATCGAGAGCGATTGGGATGGGACACATCGGTGTGGGGTGAAGCGCCTCTCCGTCGCTACCAGCACGTAAGCGTTTCCCTATGTGGGTCTGAGTACGTCTTGTCCTCGTAGACGCGCTTCCTACTTCCATGAGCACCTGCACTGCAATAGTTCAGTGACGAGCAGGTGCACACTCAGACCTAGTCAGCCCGCAGGAGCCAGGACTGAGAGTGCAGAGACGGAAGGTCCGAGGTGCACAGAGCCGCGCCGTGGTCGCTGCGTGATCACGTCCAGGTGAAGAGGCCAGAATTGGGAACAGGGTCGAATCCGACAGGTCACCAGGCAAGAGGAACGATGCGCCAGGGCCACGCCGGAGCGATCAGAATCAAGCGGGCCCTGTCCCTGCGCACCTTCAAAAGGACCTTGTGAATCAACGGAAACGGAGGAAACGCATAGAAGAGGTGAGTCGCCCAGGGAATCAGAAAGGCGTCTGCAACCGAGCCCGGTTCGCGACCTTGGAAAGAGCAGAACATCGGGCACTTTCTGTTCCTGCGGGATGCGAAGAGGTTCATATGGGGATGCCCCCACCTCCGGAAGAGCGCAAGGGCGATGTCCGGGCGAAGGGACCACTCGTGGGAGCAAAAGGACCGGCTGAGCCGATCCGCCAGCGTATTCCGAACCCCTGGGAGAAAGGAAGCAACTAAGTGAACAGAGTGGGCTATGCAAAAGTCCCACAACGTCATGGCCTCCTGACAAAGAAGAGACCTCGTACCGCCCTGCTTGTTTACATAGCATACTGTCGTTGTGTTGTCAGTGAAAACCAAAACACAGCGACCTTGGATCTGCTGACGGACCGCCTGACAAGCCAGGCGGACCGCCCTCAATTCTCGCACGTTGATATGTAGGGCGAGTTCAGGAGGAGACCAGCGGCCCTGGGTCCGCAGGGCACCTAGGTGAGCTCCCCATCCCAAGTCCGAGGCATCCGTTGTCAGGGACAGCGAGGGCTGGGGCGGATGGAATGGAAGCCCTGCACACACGACGGACCGATCCAGCCACCACTGGAGGGAGTGGAGGACGTCCTGAGGAATCGTGACTACTGTATCTAACGGGCGCCTGGCCAGACGGAGCTGAGGGATGAGCCAGGACTGGAGGGGCAGTAGGCAGAGCCGAGCATGCGCCGTGACGAATGTGCAGGCCGACATGTGGCCCAAGAGTGTCAGGCAAGTACGTATGAAGGTTAGAGGTGCTGCCTGCAGCCTGTGGATGATGGCTGTCAAAGCCTGGAACTGCGACAAGGGAAGAACGGCCCGGGCCATGGTGGAGTCTAGAATGGCGCTGATAAACTCTGTCCTCTGAGTAGGGGTTAGAGTGGACTTCTCGGCGTTGAGCATTAGGCCTAGGCTCGTGAAAAGGCGGCTGACCATGCGGACGTGCGCGAGGACTCGCTCCTCTGAGGGTCCCCGGATAAGCCAGTCGTCGAGGTAGGGGAACACATGCATGCGACTGCGATGAAGGAAGGCGATGACTAAGGCCATGCATTTGGTAAACACTCGTGGGGCCGTCGAGAAGCCGAACAGGAGGACCGTGAATTGATAATGCCAGCCGCCAACAACGAAGCGAAGGAACCTCCGATGGGGCAGGAAGATGGCTATATGGAAATAAGCGTCCTGCATGTCGAGGGCGGCGTACCAGTCTCCGGGATCCACGGATGGAATAATGGTCCCCAAGGACACCATACGGAACTTCAACTTGACCAGGTATTTGTTGAACTCTAGTAGGTCGAGGATGGGTCTGAGACCTCCCTTGGCCTTGGGGATCAGAAAGTAACGGGAGTAAAACCCCCTGCCCTTCTCGTTCTCTGGAACCTCCTCTATGGCCCCTTTGTTGAGGAGTGTTCGTATCTCCTGGAGGAGGATCTGCTCGTGAGGGGATCCCTGAAGAGGGACGAGGAAGGGGGTGGAGGGCGGGTACGAAGAAAACTGTAGGCGTATCCAAGCCGCAATGCGCGGAGGACCAAGGGTCTGAAGTAAGCTGGTACACGCCGGGAGAAGAACGAAAGATGGCTGGAGAAGGAGGCGATGGATCCCGGGAGGGACTGGTACAGCGCCCTCGGCACACCTTCAAGAGTGGCTTCGCCGGAGGAAGGCTTAGAAGGGACCTTGGCTTTGCCCCCTGGTTACCGAATTCTCTCCCGCTGCCATTACTAGTTTGCGCACGCCTGGCAAAGTCTGCCTTTAGCCTGGCTGGGGGGTAAGGCTGTGTTGCTGCTGAAGGCGAATGGTCTAGCGGGGTATACCGGCGTATGCATCCCAGGCGCGCATAATGACCTCTATTGTCTTTGAGGGCTTTGCGCCGACGGGGTCAGTTTGCCGAAAACAGGCCCTGGCCCTCAAAAGGAAATCCTGGTGGTATAATTGGATGTTTCCGGAGGAAGGCAGAGACCTGAAGCACGAAATCGGGCATAGTTGACTCCGGAGGCAAGAGTCCCTGGCGCCGATCTGCAGCGTCAAACGCCTGTAGGAAGTGCGCGGCGACCTTTTGTCCGCCTCCTCAAGGAGAGCGGCAAACTCCCTGACGAGCGTCCTGCGGGAGCAGTCCTTTAAATTACAGCCGCACAACAGGTTGGTTGTATGTGTGCGACTGAGCAGCGCTGCCTGGTTGGAGACTCGTACTGCAGGGCGCCTGCGGAATAGACCTTGATGCGGCAAACCAGGTCGATAACGCCCTCACCTCCTTAGACTTGGGGCAGAGCTTGTTGCCCGTGGCTCCCCTCTCAAAATTCAAACAGATTGACGACGAGGAAACGGGGCGGGGTGGACATATAAGTACTCATAGCCCTTCGAAGGACCATGTATTACACTCGACACAGCCCGAGCAGCGGGAATGGAAGCCGGTGATGCAGATGGTGGTGGAATTGGCTGGATGGTCTATGAGGGCAGGGCGACACAAAGTTGGCGGCGCATCCGCCGAGAGGATGCTCACGGGACCGGGTCTCGATCTCGGAGACCTCCAGCTGGGATGTTATATTTTGGCGCCACGCGCTTGAGGAGGTCTGGTGCGCCTGAGTCCGGGGGGGGACTGGTGGACTGTCGTCCCCGCCACCGCCTCATCTGGGGAGGACGACGAGGAGAGACCTGGCAGGAGCGGGTCTGGTGGCGGCTCAGACTGGAGCACCGCATCTGACTCTTGCGGGTGCTCAGGATCTGGAGGATGAGAGGACTGCTCTTCCATAGGGGATGGAGGAGGGCATGAAGAAGTAGCCTCCGGAGCCCTGTGCTCAGAGACCGACGACCGTGGAGGAATCTGCTGAGGGCCCTGGGCTTGGTGATATGCCCTGGGGGTCCAGAAGCCCCACTGCTGAGGACCATGCTCCTGCTGAGTCTCGGAGAAGAGGGCAGCAGGTCTTTCAGCGTCTAAGTACACGCTGCCCGCCCGTGAAGAGACTGACCGCTGGCGAGAGGGCCACGGGGGAGCCGAACGGGAGTGGTACGGGTCCCGCACTCCAGGCGGCGAAGACCTCCTCGGTGCCGGAGATCGGTGCCGTGATCCACACCGGTGCCATGATCGAGACCGGGACCTGCCACCAGCGCGGTGCCGGGAGGTCGACCAGGATCTGGATCGCCGATGACGGGAACGACTCCTCGAGTCCCGGTGCCGGTAATGGTGGCTGGAGCCAGAACGGTGCCGGGAGTATCGAGATCGGCGCAAGGATGATCTGCGCCGCGAGTACGACCAGTACCGTCGTGGAGAGCGGTGCCAGGACTGCGAGCGGCGTCGCGAGCGAGACTTCCCTCGGGATCGAGATCGGTGCCGAGATCGTGACCGGTGCCGAGCCGGAGAGTCCGGGGACAGTGCTCGCATCGGCATGGGCTTGTCCTTAGACTGCAGAACCCGCACTGGCGGTGCCGGGGGTTGGGGCAGCACAGGCTCCGTTAGAGCGATGAGGTCCCTGGCCGAGGAGAAGGTCTCGGGCATGGACGGGACCATCAGCTCAACCCCAGATCTTGGCGGGGAACTGAGAGGGATCGGACTCGACGGACCTGCCGGGCCCAGAGTCAAGGAAGTCCCTAGCACGGCCAACCCGGCCAGCGTCGGCGCCAAGTGCTCTTTTCGAGGCAGCTTAGCTGGGGTAGAGGAGGTAGACAGTCTCTACCCCTGAACCGGTGCCGGAGAAGGTCGGTGCCGTGGCGTCTTTGCGGCGCCGGAGTGGTCCGGTGCCAGAGCCAAAGCGGCACTCGGTGCCGAGGACAAAGTATTAAGCGCCGCTTCCATCAGGAGCATCTTGAGGCGCTGGTCTCGCTCCTTCTTGGTCCTCGGTCTGAAGGCCTTGCAAATGCGGCACTTCTCGGAGATATGCGATTCCCCCAGGCACTTCAAGCAGGCGTCGTGGGGATCGCTGGTGGGCATCGGCTTCTTACAGGCCGAGCACGGTTTGAACCCCGGCGAACCAGGCATGAGCCCGGCGCCGGGCGCGGGAGAGGGCTAGCGCCCCGAACCCGCTAACTATATACACTAGAACTATAAACTACAACTATACTAAACTAAGTGAACTATAATTAAAACTAGAACTAGAACTAGAAACAATGAACGAAGAGAAGCTAGGGACGTGGAGGACAGCTATGCCGCGCTCCACAGTTCCAACAACCGACACGGCGGTAAGAAGGAACTGAGGAGCGGGCG
Source organism: Chelonoidis abingdonii (assembly GCF_003597395.2). Classification (NCBI taxonomy): domain Eukaryota; kingdom Metazoa; phylum Chordata; order Testudines; family Testudinidae; genus Chelonoidis; species Chelonoidis abingdonii. Next base: position 15,568,915 of record NC_133786.1, on the reverse strand, counting down.
GGCCGGCAGGGGTATATATTACCCGCTATGGCGGCGCCACTCTAGGGGGCGACCTGCCGGCCCGCTGGAGTTGCTAGGGTAAAAGTCTTCCGACGAACGTGCACGCGCGGCGCATACACCTACTGGAATGGATATGAGCAATCACTCGAAGAAGAATCATAGCTTTACATTATAGGCCAGTCTTTCTGTTTACTGATGTGAATGATGTTACTTGAATAGGAGCAGACTTCAATGGAGTTAGACGACTTATGAAGTACAGGATTTGGCCCTAGGTTCTTTATCACCGGCCTTTCTTGTTTCCTTCTTGTTACAATAAAGGTCAACGTGCCTTCTACAGGGGCAATGGGCCTGAAGTTAAGATCGGATACGTATTCGCCAATATCTTGTTAGAGTGGATGTATCAAAGATTTACACATTGTATAGACCTCATGCCTTTTAATTTACTAGGGATCTTCTTCGAGTAAAAACCTTCAAACTATATTTGAGCCTGGTTTGTGTGCGTAGACAGGCACATTTACATGTTGCCTTGAGTCAGTTTCTGAATACTTTAACAAAGGATATTCTTGTAGTTAAAGCACTGGACTGGGACTCAGGAGGTCTGGACTGAATTCTGGACTCTGCCACCAACTGCCCATGTGTTCTCTTAGGCAAGTCACTTCATCTCTCTGTGCCTCAGTTCCTCATCTGTAAAACAGGGCTAACAACCCTTCCTTTCTCTCTCCCCGCCCCCTTCACTTGTCAATTGAGACTGCAAGCTGTTTAGGACAGGAATTGGCTCTTATTATGGGCATGTAAAATGCCTGGCAGAATTGAGACCCAATTTCTGTTGGAGCATCTAAGCACTACTCTAAAAATGTATACTGTATTTAGTACACATGGTTTACATGATCTGAAAAAAGAGAGACTTATTTTTCAATTTTCTGGATAACAAAATAAAACAACATACTTTTTGTGTGTTCCAGGACAATAAATTTTATCAGTATGTCTTTATCTTCTATATTTCCTTCCATAATTAATTTTTCAGTACAAAGAATAGCTCTTTTGTTCACAACATGGCATCATGAAGCATAAGCTTTAAGCCAAGTCTTCCAGTAAGCTAAGGAAGCTCCCATTGAGGATGGAACAATGTCCAGACAAGGTTTCCCTTTGTACTCCACTTTCCCCTTCACCAGAGTCATGCTTACAATGCTGTCACTAATTACAAGTTTATGAACTCCAAATAAAATGGGCTCAAGGAAACCTCCCTTCAGAGCAGATATGCAAAGAATCAAGCTCACACAAAGAACTCTATCGAAGGGAAAATGGTAAAAATTCTACATGCAGAATACTGTCAGCTACTTCCTTTAGAATGTGTTTAATAGTCTACAGACATTCACATTACGTTCTGTGTTTCTCAAGCAAATTCTAAAACAGACAACAGAATACATTTCTGGTCTCAGATACTCCACTGTAAATGGGAAACAGCCCCTTCAGCATCAACTTGTGTGAAATATGCTGAACTAAAGTTGATCTTTATTAAGAAAAAGCAAAATCAATGATCTGCATGGCGCCAAACTAAATAATGGACAGAAAAATGGGAACTTGGGTGATGTGGTGAAAAAGTATAATATACTTCACAAAAAAGATTTAAAATCTTTCTCACGGACACTCCCCATCCATAACCCCTCAGAAACACACCCACACAGGCAGTGTGTAACAACTGTACCAACAAAATCTACTTCAGCTACACCACTGTGGACAGGCATGTTCCTTTCCCTGGAGACATATCAATGTGATAGTGTGCCAGATGCAAAAAAAAGATGAACTGGTTCCTGCCTAAGTTGATTGATGGTTCTTGACTTTACAATACCTTAAAAGTCAGAACCTGAATGTGCCAGTCATTAAACTGAGAAAAAAAATACAGCGGTTTGTATTTGATCAGAAAGGAACTTCCTACTAAAACGCTGGGTATCCAACAGAAAAAGCTTTCCCACCTCATTAGCCGATACAGGTACATTCTATATTATATTCTAGCTACACTTGCAACACGAACCCATATGCTCCCCCTACTGCAGATATAATTCCTGCAGAGGGACAGGTGTGCAGCTTGAAAGCCACAAAAAGAAAAGCCGTATTTTATCCTTAACAACAAGGGCTCTGTGCCAGCAGAAAAACCATAGGAGGTGTGGCCCTGTAAACTCAAAGCCTGATCATTTGCATGGAAATCAGGTTTCCAGCCCACAGATACTGGTCATCTGCAAAAAGAATCCACTCCTCCCTCTAACCACACAGCTCCATGAAAGGCTACATTGCCACTGATTCAGTTCCCTGAGGTTGCATGAAACACCCCATGTCTCTCTCTACGTTAGACATAAAGCTGAAGTAATGCTGCTTCTAGCAACATTAACTACCCACTCAAGAATCTACAAATGTTTTAGGAGAGCAAGCTGGGTAAATCAGGTGTTCAGTTATGCAAATCAGCTGTTCAGTTATGCAACCTCCCAACTCATACTGTTATTATAGAGGGCCTTTCCACAAGCTCCCAGGGAGTCAGCATGTTGCAACGCCCAAGGACTATAAGAAAGCTGCTAACCTTTCACTGCTTCGAAGGCATTCTTTCTCCTCGGTATCCCATTTGTTCCCTTCCCTCCACACCACAGAGTGAAGACAGAACCTACTAGTTATCTTAATAGGCCTCTTTTTCACACACTATTTTTATACTCATTTTAAGTAATTTTTAAAAAGGAAGTCATTTCGGGATTTTTTTCCCCTCCAGTTACATAACAATGAAAATGTCACTGTTAGTAAAATTATAGAGGTGACAAGATCCTTATATATTAATACAGGTATTGTTAAGCTGTTAATATCACAAGGAAAAGATCTTGTGTTCATAGTTTTGAAAAACTCTGAATAGATTTTCTTGGGTTAGGAGTGTGTTTTCAACTGGAGATGGCCATTGAAATGAGTAAAAAGCAAGCAAGTGCTGCCAAGGGAAGTCTTGGCTCTAACTTCTTCTGGAAGTGCTTTGTGGGTAGACAGCTGAATGGATCCCTATAAAACTAGTGGTGTTGGCATTTAATTATTTCCATTCTTCTGTTCTCTGGCTGCATATCATAGTTTTGCTTGAGCAAGAAGTGTCATTTGTGTGCTGAATACTGTTCATTTTTGTTTTGGATCATCCATACATGTCTTTTCATAAAGCTTCTTGTTAACTCCTTGCTGGACAAAACTAAAAATTAGCTACTGGACCTCAGGTTTTGTAGTGGCATGTGTCCATATTTGTCAGAATACTCAGGGTGATCCATCAATGATTTTGGAAATTTGAAAGGAATCAAAAAATCTTCATGCTGTGCTAGGTCTGGAGGTTACTGGAGGACCAGCCAAGTCCAATGTTGTTTTAATAGGATAAAAGAAACTGCCCTATGTAGTGCCTAAGATCTGAATGATTGGTAGCAGAAAGAGCTTTTGCTTACTATGTATGATTTAATATTACAGAAGTGTAATCTAAAGACTAGAGAATAAAGCTGAAGATAAAAGTTTGTGTCTATAACCTTTGTCCTTAGACAGAGGACCTCAGCTCCCTAGGTTCAGGCAAGTTCACAGTAAATTAGTTTTAGATTACTGGCACAAATAGTCATAATCAGAAAGGCAGCCTGCTCAGGCAAAATCTGTAGGATAGCTATGCAAACCCTTATCTGAGTTAGAGTATTATCCAGAGCTTGTTACTGGAATGCAAACAGCATTGAAGTAAAATAATTATAAAATAAGAAGCCATTTCAACTAAATGGAAGATCTGAGATTAAAACAACTTCCTTAGTTTCTGCAGTCATGTCACTCACTTTCAAAGTCTTTCAGAAGAGCATACAGACCAAGTTTTGCAAATGTCCTATGATGTGCGTAATTTTCCAGAAGCCCATTAGCTTTGCTGCAAACTCGCTAGGTCCTCTGTGGAAATAGGAACTAGAAGAAGTATCTAGTGTTATTTTCTCTTGTGCAATTTTATGTCTGACAGTGGAAAAAATACCTTTTGCAGTGTTCAACTAATGAAGACCTGATTTATAGACTAAGCAACAATGGCAAGACTGTTAAAAAGCCTGAAATCTTGTCTTGATACGACAGTGGTATGAAACAGATTTTCACTGCACATCAAGCTTCTGCTAGATGTAGCATGAATCTATATGGTACTCATATATACATTTCAATAAAGACATTTGATACAAAAAAACCCAACCACTTACAGAAACAGAACTTATGGTAATTAAATGAATAGGGGAGTGTTATTTACTCCTTCACATAACACAAGAACCAGGGTTTAACTGAATGAAAATAGGCAGCCAATTTAAAAACAAACATCAGGAAGTGCTTCTTCACACAATGCACAATCAACTAGTGGAACTAGTTACCAAGGGATGTTGTAAAGGCCAAAAGTATAACAGGTGTTCCAAAAGGAATTATATAGCCACGATGGTTAGGCATGAAACCCCATGCTCCAGGTGTCCCTAAAACTCCACCTGACAGAAGGCGGGGGGAACTAAATGGCAGGCGACGGATCACCTGATAAATTGTTCTATTCATTTCCTCTGAAGCATCTGGCACTAGCCACTGTCAGAAGACGGGACACTGGGCTAGATGGATCATTGGACTGACCCAGCATGGCCATTCTTATGTTCTTAATGAAAAGCCAGGACAGACAATGAAAACTGCTGCTCAATGTGCACCAGCCATTAAAGCAAATAGAATGTTGTACATAGATGTAAGATAAAGACAATATTTTAATTATAGAAATCAATGGTAAACTCTCAGTTGGAATGTGTATCACCCTATCTCAAAAAGATACAGGTAAGAAATAACGCGAGGCTCAGACATGGGCAAAGAAAATAGGAAGAGGTATGGAGAGACTGCCATGTGAGAAGAGACTGAAAAGATCAAGACTATTTACTTTATAGAGGCAATTAATCAGATGAATAGAGATATACAAAGTAAAGCATGGTATAGAGAAGGTACACCCTCTCTCATAATATAAGAGCAAAGATATGAGGAAATTGAAAGACAACACAGTTTAAAACTGATAAAGGGAAATGCTTCCTTTAACAATACATAATTAGCCGGTGGAACTCATTAACAGAGCTTCACAGAATTCAAAACAGTGTTCTAAATTTATGTAGATAAAGGACATTCTCAATTACACCAAACAGGACTTTTCTAAATTATAACCCATCACTTTTCAGCACGCAAGCCTGCATGGGGATGGGAAGAGGTCCATTGAAGGGGATCTTGCACCTTCTTCTGGGGCATCTAGTGTTGATTGTCAGACAGGATAGAGGACTAGATGGTACATGTGTCTGGTGCAGCAATTCCTACGTAGCCAGGGAGAGCTATTGCTTTGTCACATGCAAATAAATCAGTTTTGTAACAGTAGTGGTGCTCTTCCACTACTGAAAGAAGAGAAGAAAACATTTCCTTCAGGATCCCGCCCATCAAAGTGTTCAGCATCTCCTATTGGGCATTAAATACCATGGACCACCCATAATATCAAGACTTAAGAGTGCTCACAGAAACTTTCAAGATTAGACCTTTGATGTACCATTATTGTAGACTGTGATAGATGTCGTAATTCACCGAGGAATATTGTAATAAATTGTTTGCCATGTTGTGGCAGCCCTATTGGTCCCAGAATATTAGCAAGACAAGGTAGATGAGGTAATACTTTTTATTGGAGTACCTTGTCTCTCTAATTTAGTGGTCCCCAAGCTTTCTGTCTCGCCCCCACCCAGTAATGGAATCTGTCCACACCCCCACTGGGAGTCACGGTTGGGAGTCAGGGGTCGAGACCACAAGTGGGAGCAGGGCCACAGTCAGGGCCAGAGCGGAATTGGGAGGTGCTCCCTTCCAGCCCCCACCAAATATTTGGGGAACACTGCGCTAATTATTAACACTTAACACTAACATAGTTCTTTTAATCTTCAAAGCATTTGACAACCATTAATGTTGGATGGAGAGAGGATACTGGGGTGAGTACATAAACTATTGGGAAAGGAGACAACTTTTTAATAAATATATGAAGGTGACTGCATTTCCCATCTCAGTCCAGGATGAAGGTGAACCAATAATGAAGACTGTATTAAACAGAAAAAAAAAATACAAAATACTGACAAGATGGCTTTTCCCAGCTCTCGCTGTCTTTGTTAAAAAGCCAAGAAAATCCCAGGCTATGTGACTTCACTATTAAGACCACCACCACCCACTGAGGAGCAGTAACCATTTTTCTTTTTCTGGCAGAGGATATCACCATCCTTATGGATAGTCAAGCAAAGACCATAAATGACTACTATGTGTATAGTGTATGTAAAATAATAAAAGATTTCTAATATTGCGCAGAAATAGAGTTTTCTTTAAACAAGTGGATTAGCCAGGAAGTTTGGAGATAATTAGAAACACGCTAGAAAAGCTCTGCAGCATAGTTACTAACATTTTACATGAAGCAGAGTATCCCAAGTTTAATTGATATGGCACAAGCATAAAAATGGTTGTGTGTTTAGGCACATGCTGACATATCAGTTATGTGAGAAGTTTAAATAAAGAATTTCCAAGCTGATTTACCTTTCCCCTAAGTTTTGAAAATATCTGAATGAGAATTCATAACTCATAATAAAAGAATCTCTCTCTCACTGCTCCTGTATTTAGTCAGAAAAATGGAAGCATACTGAGACAAAGTGGAAAAAACAAGTCTATAGCCAGGATTTAAGAAGTCACAAACTTCTCAGTAATCACCACATTATAAAACTTGACCTTTACTTTTTAAATATATCAATTAATTGTTTCCCAGGACTTAGGTACAGAATTGCTAAAAAGAAATCTCATGAGTTCTACACTGAGTCATCTTCACAGTCTTTGCCAGCTGCTGTGGGAGCAATTCTTCATACAGGACTGCCTTAGCTAAATGGGATACATTCTTGTGTAACAAGAGAAAACAACAATAGCAAAAACAGGAAACTGAAGGGGCTTGCTTAATACACCAGAAGCAAGGAAATTCAGCGTTAGTAAATCTCTATGTACTTAATTCACCCCACTGTGCCTAGTTAAAGCAGCCTATATGAAAGTCTATTCACAGCTCTCGATTCATGTGTTAGTTCCATTGGCACTATAATGATATGGGTTAGATCTTCACAGTCAGGAATGATGATCATGGGCGGTGGGTATAACAGGCGCTGTGGTGCGGTCCTCCCCCTCCCCCCAGCACCAGCGGGGGTCCCAGGTGACCCCCTCCCCCCCAGAGCACACACACAGCCCGCCCACCCAACTTTTAGTCACAGCAGGTATTTTTAGTAAAAGTCATGACAGGTCATGGGCCGTGAATTTTTACCCATGACTTTTACTAAAAATACCCATGACTACAACGTAGTCTTCATGACCATCACTCAGTGAAAGTCAGACTGTAGCACAAGCATTACAAGAAAAGCAGCTCCCTTCCTACTCACTCCATTTATTTTTGGGGGCATCGGATGTGTCAATTCCTTCAGTAAAGCCAAATGGATGCCCTCATACTGCTTTAGTTTCCACCTCCAGTTCCTAATAATGATAGTACAACTAAGTCCCAGACTGGCGCCTTCTTACCAGTTCCAACACTCACTGAATATTGTCTCCGACTTCAGAAGATGATGGATCTGGCACCAAATTATTTATTCTACCAAATAAAATTTACTCCTTAGATTTCTGAATACACTACAACAGAATGGCAGTGCAACTCCAGTTTGCTCCCTAGCTGTGCCACTCCTTGCCAACAGAAGCCTGTAGCAGAAGAAATACTAGAAATGAACACCACAACTAATTCACAGAGCCCTGCAACATCTGTGGATAGCTCCAGACCATGTCTGCAGATGGCAGATTGGATAGGGATACAAATTTTGTATCAATGCAGGGCTCCACTAATCCAACTATCTAACTAAATAACAGTTGTGAAGATACGGAGATTGTTCAGCACCCATCAACACACATTAGATGCAGTATCCTTTGTCAACATTATAAACCCACATCAGGACTGACTGGACATAACAATCTAGGGCCATTACTCAGCAGAATATTATCTTTCAGTGTTTAAGCATTAAAAGAAATTGTTCTCCATAATACCATCCTATATTATTTCACCTTCTGTGGCCAAGTTCTTCCATTCAATGTGTGCCCACTCAGGCTGCCAAAGTAGTGCAGAATGGCTGACTTTCAAAGTCAATGGGAGCTGCCAGCACACAACCATGTGCAAAACTGGGTCCTCGGAGTAAGATTCTTTTTATAATTTATAACAGGAAAACTAGACCTTTGTAGACTAAAAATAATCTGTGATTTTTAGAACTATAATTATTTTGCCTTCCATTAAAATATTTCATCTGCAATGTCAATCTAATAATGCTGCTTCATAGCCAAGAACTGAAGGCCAGATCCTCAATTATGTAATCTGAAGTCTTTGGAACTACACCTATTTCCATCAGCCAAGGATCTGGCCATAAGCACCTACTTGGTTGTCATCTTAAGGCACTCCATGCTTTTGTGAAGAAGATCCATGGGATTAAGGATACTGACTGGCCTCCTGGCCCTTTAAAATGAAGCTCTGCCTACAAACTCCCTTAGTAACATAGAGCAACACAGAGCCAGAGCCATTGGTCTGGGTAGATATTCTTACCCCACTACATGGTTCTAGGCAATAAATATATTCTTTCAAGTGACTGCCCTATATTTGCATTTGAAATAGAAACATCTCCATTAGTGATGTATGTTTCAGAGAGGCTATGTGTACACAAACCATTGCAGCTGCATCTCTGTAGCATTTCAGCATAGCCACTCACTACAGCTGTGGTAGGGGGCTTCTCCCACCACATAATTAATCCACCTCCCAGAGAGGTGGTTGGTAGTTCGAAGGAAGAATTCCTCTCTCGACGTACAGCTGTCTATAGCAGGGGTTAAGTCGACTTAACATCACTTGGTGTGTAGATTTTTCACACCCTTGAGTGGGAAGCTGGGTCGACTTCACTTTTTAGTGTAGACCTGGCCAGAGTATAGAGGAGAATTACAGTCCAAAGAGCACCCAGTTACACCGTAAACAAATTTACAACCTTTTTCACTGCAGTTGTATACACTGAATACAAAGGAGTCACACAATTATACATATCCACAGTAATGGGGCGTAACTTCAAATATGCAGCACTCTGTATACATTTCTTGTCTGAATTTAACTTGTTTTCCTTCAGATGCTCTGATTTTCCTTAAGAAAAACACGATGCCTCATTTATCTTTGGGGGGTGTTGTTTTTTTTGGCCCCCCAGAAGTATTTTCTAAGTTCCAACATATTGAAAGTACAAAAACATATATAGTTTCTTGGTGTCAGGCTCTAAACTGGGAACGTGTACTTATGTGCTCTTCATTTTAGATCCCAATTTTGTATAATTATAATATGATTAAATTAACGTACATTTTAATGCTTAGTAATTCTTCACCTTGTCTCTTCTGCATGATGAAAGACAAAAAGACAAATATTATAGTAAGTGTAAATTCTACCCAAGCAAAAAAAGCTCCAACACAATATAAACCAGCAATTATTTCTACTATACAGCTTATGTAAGCTCATTAAGCAGGATGTACTCAAGAGAACTGATTCTCACTCAGAAATAACACACTGGGTGATTTTGTTATCAGCCATTGCCTCCTAGGACTGCCTAAACCTTCACCTCATCAGAAGAGAGATAATGAACTGCAATTATGACAAACAAACATTTTTCTAAAGAAAAAGTAAGGTACCAACAGGATAAGCATTGTAACGTGTGATCTACAGTTTTTGTATCTAAAATATGAATACTTGTTTAATCAACATCTTCTCTAACAGACTGAAAACTGATACGACAGTTAAAACATCTTGATGTATGTTATTCTCTGATCATTACAAAACAATAACATGCAAACTACAACTTTCATCAATACTAAATCCTGATAGCATCTCAGTTACCTGCTATTCCTAAAATGTTGAGAACTGGCAAAACCAAGCCTCAGACAAATATTGTACAATATATAAAACATAAAGCATAATTCTGTGCATCCAAGAATGAAATGCAGTATGAACCTCTAGCAATTGTGCCTTTTAATTAAAAGAAACCCCAAGACTACCATTCTGAATGATTCTGCGAGATCATTATTGCAGTTAAGCTGAACGACATGAGATGAGGCAGTGCCATTAAACTTACAGGGCAAAAAGTAATATGCAGCCAGATGCAATTCTGCAATGAATTCCCCGTACATCAATCTGTGAATGAGGATAACAAGACGACAACACTCTTGGGATTCAAGATAAAGCCCACTTCCAGTGACTGCAACTACCCAAGTAAAAAGATCATTTAGATGGTAATCCATTTGTTCTCCAAACTTCTTCCATCCTATTCTCCTTTTATATTCCAAGTCTACTTGGTTTCCCAGAATTCAACAGCAGTCCAGAAACTGAAAAGCCAGAGACCCCAACCAGAATCAGGGCCCCATTGTGCTGGGTGCTGTACAAAGACGTAATATGACAGTCCTCGCATCGTATGTGCATCTTCCAGTGACTACTTTAGCAATTAGATGATCATTGTCTTTACCCCACTATGAAGACACCTGCACCAGGTGCAGGTATATTAAATCATTGCTTCTGACAGCAGTGGAGCGCTGTTAGTTTATGTCAAACAGCCTACAAATGTAAGTGATATATTGGTAGAATTTTTCCTTTTCCCTATTACTTTCTCCTTTGAAAACACAAACATAACAGAAGTCCCCTCAATCTTCTCTCTTACACACCCTCCTTTAAACCACCTTCAGCCACAATAACTAGATGTAATTAGGCAACTAAGATTCTCTTTGTTAGAAAAAAAAAATCACCTTCTTTTCCTACTTCGAGTGAAGGCCAGGCCCTCTTTGGGTAACTCTGTAATATCGCTGATATTATCCCCATTTTCTCTTCCCACTGCCTCAACTCTTCTTGCTTACCCCTCATTACATCTCATTTAAGTAATGTGAAAAGCTCCTTGGGCAGAGAATAGCTTTTCTGTTTTGGGAAGAACCCAGGCAAATCTCAAAGTCCTAAGAGAAAGTATAAATAGCAAAGATGTATGTACAGAGCCATTCTTAATGTTTACCACCCAGAAGTGAGCTCTCCTGTCCTAAATTACAGATTCTCCTCACCTACATCTGTTTGGTCTATATACCTGCTCCGTATCACAGCTCATGAAATTTTGCATGTCCATAGAAGAACTCATGTGTACTCTCTGAAATATTAATCAACTATCTCTATATGCATGCCAGCACTTAGACATATCCCAGGCAATATCATTTTATTGAGATTTTTCTGAACCACACTTTTAAGTTGCTTCCGTGTGTGGTAAGGATTTTTCCCCCTAACTATTATACCATGCACAGCTCTCCTTGTGAATCCAGCTGGATTCTCCTTTGTTCAGAGAGGACATTTTGTTTTTCCTTGATTCTCTTTAGCTTTTATTTGCAGGCGTTAGTATGTTGCAGCATAAAAATAGCAGGTGCTGAATCCTTGACATGAAACATCAGTTTAAATGTGTTACATTTACTAGTAATCAAGTTCCATAAGTCAGGCTGTAAGTGCTTTATTTGCATCTTTTTTATTCTACCGCAATGAATAGTAAATAAAGAAAACTGCAATGAAAACCTATTCCAGGTTACAACCCTGATTCTCCCTCCCCTCCATCCCTTCCAGACATCAATGCACTTGACACAGCTGTCTGTGATGGGCCAGATCTCATGAGAGCAAAAAAGCCCTTGCCTAATTTGATTAGCTGGAAATGACATCATGATTTATAACACAATTTTCTAATTCTAAAACAGTAATCCATAATGAATTAGACAAGGCTCATATGGGACCTGCTTAGCTTTTAACTGGATGTAACTGCATTACTTTTTTTCCTTTTCTACCTTTCATGCAAAAAAGAAATCTGATCTCTCTTTCACAACAGATAATGAAAAGAGTAAATCACAGCTGCTGAGATTAAAAATTAATATCCATCCAGTGAGGAAAATATGTAACAAACAAGAACAATCACGTAAGTGGTGTAGCCAAACTCCTTCACTAAACAGTGGATATTTACTGTAAATGCAAGCAGGATTTATTTTCCTTAGTCTACAATTAACTTTTATACAGTATACTTTTCTTATGAATTAAAAGAAATAAAGCAACTACAGTTGATGGCACATCTTCAGATTTAAAGCTCTCTGTTCTTCTTTCTGTCTCTGTCTTACCATCTTGTATATTTAGATTGCGGCTCTTTAGAGCAAGGACTGGCCCTTGCTATGTTTCTGTAGAGCCTGTATCTTGAATGGGACCTCTCAGTGCTACTGTAATACAAATACTGATTCATAATAATTGTTAAGTATATACTGAAGACTGTAAGACTAACACCCAGTGGGGTGATCTGCATGAAGAAATCAAAGCCCCATGCTCCATGATATTATCATCTCCGTCACTCAGTCAGCTTTACTATCCAGAATGGCAGTTTATACACTGTAAATGAACTACAAGAAGTTTTTCTCTCTCCTGCTGATCACAGCTCTCTTTAACTGATCCCTCACATTAGAGTGTGTATGGTAACACCCACTGTTTCATGTTCTCTCTGTGTGTGTATATATCTTCCTACTGTATTTTCCACTGCATGCATCCGATGAAGTGAGCTGTAGCCCATGAAAGCTTATGTGCAAACAAATCTTTTACTCTCCAAGGTGCCACAAGTACTCCTGTTCTTTCTGTGGATACAGACTAACACAGCTGCTACTCTGAAACCTATACAATGTTAGGCATCTTTTTTATACTAAACTTTCCCTAGAAACAAGAATGTTTCAGGGAAGTCTGGTGAAGGGTCTAGTAAAAGAATCCCCTGTGACTATATAGGATATCTAAGTTTAGGACTCTCTCTTAGTCCTTTGTTCCCCTATCAGCTGAAAGCATAAAACACCAATAAGGGAGCATATAAACCCTGAAGGAGAAGTTTCTGTCTATTTCTATTGACCCTTCAGCTGACTGAAGAGCAGCCCAGATGAGCTCCAGATTCACCTCTAGCTCTTCTTGGTTGGAAGTGCAATTGGTCTGTGCAGGCTTTATGCTGGAGAGGATTGAGAAGGAAAACAGGTAAGATCCTTCAAGAGCCAAACGGGGCTGGAAAACAAACCTATACTTTTCACATGATCCAAGTTATACTGAAGCAGAGGAACTTTAGAACAGTTGAAAAGTACATACTGTAACTGATAGAATGAATCTGTAAATATACAGAATAAATGGGACTGATTCCCTTTTACATAAACATTTACACCTGCTCTGAAGTCCTTTTATACCTCCAGTGGGGTGCAAAAGGGCTTTAGTGTAAGGGAGACTCAGATCCATTATTTTGTACTCACTAACGAAAAGACATAAATGGAGTATGTAAACAAGAAGTTATCCCATTGCTTGCTTTCACTGAAGTCGAACAAGACACCACAGGAGATGCAAGCATGAGGCACAGATCTACATGAACAGTTCCCTTTATTACTCAATACCTTCTTGAAAATTCACCAAATATAAAAAAAACCTCACCAGGCCACAATCCTGTACATACAAGTGTGCCTTTATTTTAAATGGCAACATGCACTAACAATTAATGGAAGTGCCTACCAAGTCCCATGCTATTAACTCAAATGTTCATTTTGGATGAAAATAATGGAGATTTTTAACCCTTGAAACAGCGGCTCTCTCTTTTTGAGCCAATTATTCCCAGCACATCACAAAGCATCTCATTGGTGTCCTAAGAATACACAAACAAATCTAAAGTGTATTCCTAAAAGGCTGTAGTCTACAGAACAATACACAATCCAATGAACTCATCACCCTCATTAGCCATTCTTATCTTATTCATGCTTTTTCCAGAGGTTTAATACATTCAACTAGGCTTTTATAAGCCTGCCCTTCGTATTCTACCTTCGGTTCTGGAAAAGGGATCTTGCATTCACACCCACCAGGTCTCCACTGTAAATCCTGATTGATTATCTCAATAGAATAAACCAAACAGAGCTAGATATGCTTCAGTGAATTTCCCCGAGACTGATTTACATTTAGATTTGTGATATGCCCAAAGATTCAAACAGCAGCCATTTGGTCTCCAACCAGCCTCTGAGAGAGAAACTATTCCCACTACACTTAACATGATCCAGTTAATCAGAATGTTTTAAAAAGTTGTGCAGTGTTAAAAATAAAGATATTCTATTATTAGAATGAAAATCAGAAAAAAATTTTGCTAAATTTTAGGTGCGATAAAGTGACCATGCAGATTTTAAAAAAAATTACAGGTATGAAAGCTTTTAGGAAATACAATGCATTGATCCAGAAATATCTACAAAATCCATAGATATATGTACACCTAAGCAAGTTTCAGGTGATTACCCATCTTTCATTAGTGTGTGTGTTTGATATGCTTTCCATGAGTTACTCGTGGGTTTAGCAGTTTCTGTTCCAATGAGTCTTTCTTGTTTTTTAGTCTTAAACCAAAACCAACAGAAAACATTAACTACATGGCTAGCATGAAATTCGAAAGCAGTGATTTATATCCCCAATTGTCTGCCTCATCAAATGTCATACTCCAAAACTGCTCCAGCTAATGTAAAAATTAATGGCATTAACAGACAAACAAAAGACAAAAGCCTGGCTGTTTTACGGGGGTGAGCTCACGTAGTTCCCAGTGTGTGGTACCTAGTGAATGATAACTATAATTACTTCTAAAGAACCAGAATCTCAACTGAACCTACAATAAGTTTACATGTAAAAAATAACTAAAAAAAAAAAATCAAATCAAACTGCTTCACAGTACTTTACAACATAAAAGCCTGAAGGCAAATTGCCAACTGAATAAATTGAAAATGGGTTTTAATTCTGCCATACATTACATACATTACTGTATGTCTGATTCGACTCCTATGAGTACAGACATCTTGATACAAGTTCTGCCAGAGAGCAGACTGACAGTATTGGGTAAAAGCTGCTCTTCCCAAGGTGATTTCAAAGTGTTTGCCAGCAGAGTGGAGGGTTGGTTCACAATGGAAGTACAGTGGTGATCCTGATGGCTGGTGTCAGATACTAAAACAACATTGCCGAACGCTCTGGAATTCCCCAATGTGTTGTGCAGCAAAGTGGGAAATATCTAAGCTACTAGCTGCAGGAGCAGATGCCCTAGTGTTCCCCCATGGAATGAAAAGCCCTAGGGTAACTATATGGTGCTAAGGCAATCTGCCTCAAGTGCTGCGCTCCAGTCCAAATGCAAAAGTCCTTTTTTACGTTCAGAAGCAGGAGCCTTTCGATACTTTATATTGAGCCACTCAATTGCTTGCAACCACTGATCATGCTAACTGATCTATCACTAGCTTAGGGAAGTCCTCAGTTCTACCCAAAGACTTTCTCCCTTCCAAACAGAAGCCACACTGGAGGGAAAAGGAGAAACTGCTGAAGGTAAAAAGAAAAACTGCCTTCTCAGGTGGAAGGAACTGCATGCAGAAGGTTTTTCTCTCCTTCATGAAGGCAGAAAGAGTAGGGATGGGGTTATTAATTTAGCAAGTAAACCAACCGGGGAGCTTTTAATTTAAAACAAAAAATCATAAGAAGAGAAACTCTGCCACCATTTTGCTAGACTAGATAATCATAGCTCATGGGTTTTGCTATGTCCAGAGTGGTGGATCCTTCAGGGAAGAAAGGCACTGCCCTCCTCCGTAACTGAATAGAAAAATCAGTTAAGATGAAGAGTGTAAATTAACATTGAGGAGAACAGGACACTACTCAAGAGTGCGGGAACAATTTGTATAATGCGGGTTGTGAGAGCCATTGAATCAAACTGTAAACCCTGTACATGATGGAAACTATTTCAAGACAGAAGGTGCAGCAGCACCCAGGGCACCCTCAGTTCCAGCACATATGCCACTACTTGCCTTTGAGAATCAAACACCTTGATATCTTCCTGCCTGGCTCAAAGCTGAGGAACCTATCACGCCCACACAACAACCTTCCCATCAAAGGCAGGGACGGGGGATAAAGGGAATGAGGTAAACAACGAAGTGCCCAAAGGACTAGTTGCTACAGGGAGAAAATCTACAGTCAACACCAGGCTGCTAATATAACCAATAAAATACGCCTGACCTTTGAAGATATTGATATTCATAGGTTCTAAGGTCAGAAGGGACCACTGCGATCACCTAGTCTGACCTTCTGTATAGCACAGGCCAGAGAACATCTTCAAGATAATTCTTAGAGTAGATCTTTTAGAAACACGTCCAATCTTGATTTTAAAACAGTCAGTGATGGAGAATCCACCATGACCCTTGAGAAATTGTACCAATGGTTAATCACCCTCATTGTCAAAAATTTACAGCTTATTTTCTGTCTGAATCTGTCTACTTTCAACTGCCAGCCACTGAATCGTGTTATACCTTTCTCTGCAAGACTGAAGAGTTAATTATTAAATATATGGTCCCCTGGTAGGTAGTTATAGACTATAATCAAGTCAGTCCTTAACTTTCTCTTTATTAAGCTAAACAGATTGCGCACCTCAAGTCTATTACTATAAGGCATGTTTTCTAATCCTTTACTCATTCTTGTGACTCTTCTCTGAACCCTCTCTCCAATTTATCAGCACCTTCTTGAAGTGTGAATAGCAAAGCTGGACACAGGATTCCAGTAGCGGTTACACTAGTACCAAATACAGAGGTATAACCTCTCTACTCCTACTCAATTACCCTGTTTATGCATCCAAGTGCTGCATTGCCCCTCCTGGCCACAGCATTGCACTGGAGCTCATGTTCAGCTGCTTATCCACCCCAATTGCCATAGCTTTTTCAGAATCATCATGCTTCGTCCTGCTTAAAACAGAGTGCCCAAATGAATTCATCTGGAAAAATCTCATTTCCCATTGACCCCAAAACTTGCATTACCAACTCATTCAGAAGACTCCAAATGTCCCTTCTCAGAATGACAAGTTGGGTGATGTATTACCTTTTATTGAACCAACTTCTGTTTGTGAGAGAGACAAGCTTTCTCAAGAGTTCTGTATGGCTCACAAGCTTGTCTCTCTCACCAACAAAAGTTGGTCCAATCAAAGGTATTACCTCACCTACCTCGTCTCTCTAATATCCTGGGACCAACCTGGCTAAAACTACACCTTCTCAGAATGATATTTTGGAGATGATCAGAGAACATACCAGTATATTTTTGATCAAGTAGTCATCTTTGAACAAACAGGTGTAACTTCATTCAATATGCTACACAGAGCCCCTGTTGAGAACTCAGTCTTTGTATTCACTAACAACAGAGAGAGATATAATGGCCTTTGGTACCCATGTGCTGTGCTGCAATAAAATATGCTCCTGTGAAACCCAGCACTTTAAGGCCCTGCTACGTTGACACCATTTTAATATTAATCAAAGCCAAGGCTAGAAGTTGCAGACTTGGTAATCCATTACTCTAATGAAAACACTTTTTCTGGGAGTCAGACCAAGCTCCTGGATGCTGAAGTGTTTGAGAAGGGATTATGGAGTATTGTGTATCTATCAATGGCCTCTGAGAAGCTGGATGCAAAGCCTCTTTCCTGCACATGACCTCAAATTCATTAATTGTCTATGCAGTAGTGAATGTTAAGTATGTACAGTGCAGTTAACAGTACCATAATTTTGGAAATGGGTGATAAGGCATTTTTTTTGCAGAGAAGGAACTACTATGTAATGTAATGTACCACTAATGTAAAGAATAAAAATGACTGCAGAGGTAGAACTCTCAGTGATCATCTGGACAGAGAAATTTACAACCTATAACATAGATCTGCAATACACTATTCTGAGAAAGCCAACTTTTAAGAAAGTTGTTTCCTTGGTATGGTTCTTGAACATATGGACAATCATCTAAATTGACTCTTGCGTAGGAAAAGGGAGTTCATGAATCAAAGTAGTACAGAATGGTGGCAAATCAATACATCCATGTAATAACTTTAATTTCTAGTTATTTTCTCTATCCTCATATTTTGCTTATATTACTATCTCTCCACACAGTCTGAAAGGTCACCTAATTTTTCCAGGGCTTTTCAGTGCTTGTAAGTGTAAAAAATTCATGCCCTTTCAAGAACGCAGTACCGTCAAGCAGATACATACATAATTCATGTGTTCTGCAGATTTTAATTACTCAGCTTCACTGTTTCAAAATTAACATCTTCCAACATATAACACCAGGTCCATTTGGTCTTCTCCCACCATCATCATCATTCTACACACACAATAAATTAGTGCCATCTAGTGGAGTTCAAAGAATTTCATCTGGGCCAGAGCTTTCAGCTATAAATGCCTCAGGTTGCCCTGTCTTTAATTTATGACCCCTATAAATATTAAAATGAACTGTGAACTGAAATATCCCACAGAGCTTTTCTGCAAAGCACACAGCTGATTAATCAAATATAGTAGCAGATGTTATAACTTTCAATTCTTCCCTGTGTTCTAGAAATCTGTAGAAGCAACAAAGGAAGACAAGTAAAATGCTCATCTTTAGATGCTCATCTTGAAAGGTATGTAAAAACACAGCTAGTAATGTTGCAATCAGGTACAGTTCATATGGACCAAAAATAAACAGATAAGTTACTATAGTAAGCAAAAGATCAAATACTCTATCAACTTGTAATTTTTTCAAAATTTACTGAAAATAAGCAAAATGTACAGATGTTCTTAACAGGACACCTTATTAAACCTGAAAGAGAAATTATTACTTTGTGATTATATACCTCCAGATTCTAGTCTCTCTTTCAGAGATGTAACCTCCTATCCAAATATATCAAGAATATTATGTGCTCCTCTGTGTCCAGTATACTCCTGCAATTACATACCCTTCAAAGTGAACATTATAACTGATTGAGAAGTCTAGTAAGTAGTACTCTACATGCCAAATGGGAGGAGAAGTTCAACTCAGATTATGAAACTCTCAATCTACATTTGGTTTTATCTTTTTCCCATGCTCCCTGCCTTATAACCATCCACCTACCTTAAGTGGCCCTATGAGTTTCTTTTAAACAGCTTTCATATGGACTCCTATTAACATCACAGAGCCTCTGCTAAGGTTTTGGATTACTGATATATTCTTGGTTACTTGTATGCTGCTAACCACCGTTCTTGCCATACAAAAGACAAAGACTGCTGTAGTCAGACATTGGTTTGGGGATACAATGCCTAATTTCTAACAGGCCATCACATTTGAGCATTTAAGCTCATAATGTGATTGAAAAATGTGAGGAAATACCATTATTCTACATTTCTTTAAAGCACAAGGAATGCAAATTCGTAATCCTTAACCTGATATTTCTACGGAACATGGAAAAAAATAAGAGAAAAGAATCTGAATCTTTCTAGATTTTCCACCTCTCTTCCTGAAACAATAAATATATTTCAGCATAAATCTGCGTGTCTAGCAACACAGAAATATCTTGAGGTAGGAAACTCTAAATGTCCTGAATGAGACAAAAGAAATTATGTAATTTTTCTTGTAGAGGAAGGAAAATTAAGAATGCTGTGACAGTTCTAGCTTTGCTTAAAGGGTCAACAGAAAGATCCAAAAGACATGCTTTACCCAATACAGTACCCTTGAAATGTCCAGATGAAAGAACTTGCTTTATGTGCCTCTGTACTGGTTTATGGGTTTACTGTTGACAAGTGTTGTCTCTTCCACTTGGTTCCTGCATATTGTACCACAGCATATGGCAAATAGCTCTACAGAACATGGAGACTATCCTTGTTTCTCAGACTGTCGTTTGTCATTCCTTTTTCTCAGTGGAACAAATGATTTTTTATGGTTGCTGTTGACACATGTTTTTCATCAGTCTAATACGCCCCAATTATTTCTATTCATGCTTTCAACAAGAAATGAACTAATTTTTGTCCTGTATTACTACCAAACTGTATTTCCTTCCATCAAGGAAGACAACTGATGTCCTCAGAATAACAGGATTCCTTACTGTTGCCACAAAAACAGCAAGGTCTTTCAAACAAAACCCAGATGAAACTGTACCCAATGAACCACAATTGTTCAAGCATAAGCAGTTATAAAGCTCACCATATGCATGGAGTCTCCTAGCATCACAGAGCTTTTGGATAGGAAGGACTCACACATCACAAGCTTCAGCAATTTTAGTTTTTATGCTCTACCAGAAACAGGATTTTCAAAGTGTTCCTGTGTGTAAGACACATCCAGACTGCTTGTTTTCTTTTATTATACAGGTAGGCGGTGGTTTTGCAGTGTTTGTTGTTGCTCGTACCCATTCTAAGTAAGTAAATAGCTCCATACGTGGGTGTATTTATATGCCTTCCACTTACAGAGGTAGCTTCCAAGAGAGGAACCAACTCCAAATACCTTATCTTGTAAATGGAAATAAGACTGCTTTAAGTATTACCCTGAGGAACATTTGATTACATAGTGGAGCATAATGGTAAGCCTTGTTCAAGTCATTAAAGTAAGTAAGTGTTTAGGTTGGATGGTATTTTCCATTTCAATGTGTTTCTTCTTTTAAACGATCTTTCCTTTCATAGAAAAAAAGTGTGTCCATCATACACAAATGGCACTATTAAAAAAAAAAAAAAAGAAGCTGGTTCTGTTCCTTATCACAAGCTGCAACAATGACACCTCACACAAACAGGTACTGGCAACCAAATACTAGTTTCTTTCAGAATAAAAGAAAAACTTTGCATAGTATTAAGGGTCTACAGTTGCTTATAAAGCTTAATTCACAGACATGCTGGACTCAAAACACCAAGGAACCATATTTGTTTATGAATCCTGTTCATTTGTGTTTTAAAATTCTTTCCAGATCTGAACCAGAAAAAAAAAAGGGGGGGGGGGTTCTATCTAATATGAGATGTTCATTAAGAGAGGCTTAATATTAGTTACACCAAAGTAACTTCAGTGACTTCATGGACCTACACTAGTATGAATCAGAAGTGAGACACATACCTGGCATTATGTCTGCTGATCAAGATCTCTGGGAGATAATGAGAGACCAGACCCCAGTTATAAAAATGGAAGCCAGCATCAATGGCATCTGGCCAGCAACCAAAGAGGTTTCTCTCTTCCAAAGACTTGACAAACAGAATAAAATACAAATGCAACAAAAGTACATAATGGAGTTTAAACTGTAAGATGGCCGTTTGTGGTAACAGAGATCCAGATTTTAGATTAAGTAGACAATGTTTATTTTGTTTTCCCTTATTATAGTTGAAACTATGTTTTACAGCAAAGACATATTGTCTCATCTCAGACCATGTTGTCATGCTCATATACCATTATTCAACAAATGTTAGCGTTAAGGTGAATTAATTAGCATTACAATTCATCATTAACAATACAGTGACTTACAGAGAAAAACATCTAACTCAACTATAACTTCTAGGACACAAGCAGAAGTAACCAAAGCTATCACATCATCTTACTGATGTAAACCTTGCCCTTCTGCATTCTGATTTATTGGCATTTTATATCCACTTTTCGTTCAGTATGCAAAAGGTATAGATGACTGCACAATGCAATGAAGAATCAGGCATGCCATCTGTATTTGTTCTATAAAGTATCATGCATATTTATAGTGCTGAATAAATAGCTAATAATTAAGATGTGAACAATCCTGCCTAAATTCACATACACAAAAATAACAAAAGGTTAATATTTTGTTGCTGTTAAAATTTTGACACAGTAATGGAATTACACACACAACATATAAAACTACAATTACAATTTCATTCTGAAATGTTTGTTCCACGTTAAACATATATAGCCTTAAAAATATACATCTTAGAATTACAACCAACATTCAGGTAACATCCAGTAACAAAATTGTTAGAGAGAAACTATGCTTTACGATGCTCAAGTGTGGATATTTTCATTTACCTCAAATCTACAAATGCAGATATTTTAAAATACTTCCTGATCTGGTACAATGTCAGGCAGAGCTATTTTTAGTTGTAATCCACTCAGAGCCCTAAATTCCAAGGGAATCAGCAGTGTTGCTTCACTCATCACTTCAACTAGATTCTTGTCGTCCCTACATGAAAAATGCAGTCTTTAAGAACAATGGATAAGATTTTTTTTTTCTGATTTTTTTTGTTGTACTTTTCCCCACCTTTTAAACTTGCAGCTACTTGTGTATGCCCCAATAAATAACAACAACTGCATTTGCAGATATCAGACACTGCAGAGATAAACAGTGCAAGGCCTGAACATACACAAGGCAACTACAGTATGGGATTTACCATTTTGATTTTAGGACTCATTTACATTTACTAATTTAAATCCATGAAAAGCAACTGTTATGCATCCACAAGGGCTACTAGATATGGCATTAATCATTCTGTAAACTTGACAGAATAATAGTACTGCAGTGCTCATCACAGACTGCAATCATGAAAACACAGAATCCTCATTTCATGGTTGCTAGCGACACAAATTCCAGTGATTTGCTTCCCATTTGGCTTGTGGTTTTTGTTTAAACTATGAGTTGCATTCATAAAAAAATATTCTCCGTCTACAGTTGTTTTCTTTAAACCCAAATTAATTTAAAAATCAATACACAGTAACATCTATATCTACAGGTAATTAGTTAATTCAGGTAGTCTTTAAGGGGTGTGTAGTCTCCAAGCAGCTAGAAAAACAACTAAAACAGATATCCTACTGAAATTTTTGTAAAGTGCTCTTGTTGAAAGGATTGGCATTTGCTCATTATTACTGTTGTTAATAGTATCAGAAAGGATAATATTACTTATGGTGCTGGCTCTTCTCATTTTATACAAATTCAGTGTTGCTAATTTTTAACATTAAAGTGACAACACAAAAATTGTACACTTCGGTCTGAAAGACTGTTTCTACTATAGCTGCAAATATCTAAGATCAGTGTTATTAGAAAAAGTTAGAGATAAAATTTAAGTTTAACTTAAGCATTTACTGTACTATGTACATAGTCACAAGCCACGGCAAGCCTCACCACCTTCTACTCTAAGTGCAAGGCACATTTCTTCAACCCTGCTCTCTCTAACGCACACATTTCACAAAACAAAACCCTACCAAAAGAAAAAATATTCCACTGTACACACAATTCTCTTCCTGAGAAAGAGGATAAGAGAAAGAAAAACCATCACAGATATGTCACTTAATGCATTACTGGAAGGTTCTTAGTACAATAGTGATGACGGATGTATAAGAGCCCACATAGGCTAGAACAGTGGTTCTCAGCCAGTGGCCCAGTCAGCACAGAGCTGCAGCCCATGTGACATCCTCAGGGACACGTAGGTAGTATTGGATGCGGCCCACAATGGTAAACAGGTTGAGAACCACTCGGTTGGACTAGAATTTTCACTGTTACTATTATAACTAAATGACATTCATTTTAAACGTAGGGTTCTATGGAATAGAATCATTTAAACTGTTAAAGAAAGAATTGGGTTTGTTTAGTTTGGAAAAGAGAAGACAGAGAGGGGACATGATAGCAGTTTTCAGGTATCTAAAAGGGTGTCATCAGCAGGAGGGAGAAAACTTGTTCACCTTAGCCTCTAATGATAGAACAAGGTCATAAATAGATAGCTAAGGGTTAATGTTTCTTTTACCTGTAAAGGGTTAACAAAGGGAACCAAACACCTGACCAGAGGACCAATCAGGAAACTGGATTTTTCCAAGTCAGGGAGGGAATTT